>NC_088908.1:3328793-3628793 GCF_037157495.1 Lathamus discolor
ACTCACTCCCCCCCTTTCTTTCTCTCCCCCTGCTACTGGAGGGACGGAGAGGAGAATCGAAAAGAATGCAACTCCCACGGGTTGAGATAAGAACAGTTTAGTAACTAAGGTATAACACAAATCACTACTGCTACCACCAATAATAATAATGCTAAAGGAAATAACAAGAGGAAAGAATACAACACCTCAGCACCAGCTGACTGATAACTCGCCCCACTCCCCCCAGCCAAGCACCGACCGATACCTCGTCCAACCCTGCAGTCCCAACCCTTCCGGGTAACTCCCCGTTACATCCTGGGCATGACGTACCGTGGTATGGAATACCTCTTTGGTCAGTTTGGGTCAGGTGTCCTGTCTCTGCTCCCTCCCAGCCTCCCCTCCTCCCTGGCAGAGCATGAGGCTCAGAAAGTCCTTGGCCACACCAAACATTCGAGCAGCAACTGAAAACATCGGCGTTATCACCACTGCTCCAAGGCCAAAAGATCAAAACACAGCACTGTACTAGCTCCTAAGAAGGAGAAAAATGACTGCTGCTGCTCAAAACCAGGACAAGAGGCCAAAGTCTGCTCTTTTGAAGTCCAGGGCAGTGAGCTTGCTACACGCTCTTCTCACTGTCCTGGGGATCTCAAATTTGACCATCTCGTGATCGCTGCATCCAGGGCTGCCCTGGAGCACCACATTCTCAACAAGCCCTTCCCTGTTGGTGAGCACAAGGTCAAGCATGGCACCTCTCCTTGTCGGCTCCTCTATTAATTGCAGAAGGAAGTTGTCTTCCACACAATCGAGGAACCTCCTGGATTGCTTGTGCCGTGCAGCGCCATCTTTCCAACAGATGTCAGGGTGGTTGAAATCCCCCATGAGAACAAGTGCCTGCGAGCGTGAGGCTTTTCCTATCTGTCTGTAGAGTGCTTCATCCACAGGTTCTCCTTGATCAGGAGGCCTGTAACAGATCCCCACAGTAATGTCTCCCACGGCTGTTTTCCCTTTAACCCTGACCCACAAACTCTCTGTAAACTGCTCACCTGTCCCCAGACAGAGTTCCATACTCTCCAGCCTATCCCTAACATAAAGGGCAACTCCCCCTCCCCGCCTGCCAGGCCTGTCTTTTCTAAAGAAAAGCCAATGTTGCTAAATAAACTTGTAAGCTGCAGTAATATTTGAGAAAAGGTGTAGCCAGTTTGTAGAGCACTCAGCATGCCCATTCAGTGTTCTGATAGCTACAATCTGATTCTTGCAATGCTTCGTGTCATTGTTTAAGCCCAGCTGGTAACTCAGAACCACACAGCTGCTCACTCACTCCCCCCTTTCTTCCTCCCCCTGCTCCTGGAGTGATGGGGAGGAGAATCGAAAGAATATAACTCCCACAGGCTGAGAGAAGAACAGTCTGGTAAATAAGGTATAATGCGAAACTACTACTACTACCGCAAATAATAATAATGATAAGGGAAATAACAAGGGGGGAGAATACAGCTGCTCACCACCCGCCGACAAATACCCAGCCCAACCCAAGCAGTGATTTGGGCCTTCTGAGTAACTCCCCCCAATTTATATACTGGGCATGTTTTGCTGTGATCTGGAATACCCCTTTGGCTAGTTTGGGTCAGGTGTCCTGTCTCTGCTTCCTCCCAGTTTCTTGTGCCTCTCCTCCCTGGCAGAGCATGAGGCTGAAGAAGTCCTTGATCGGAATAAACATTACTTAGCAAGAACTAAAAACATCGGTGTGTTATCAGCGCTGTTCTTAGGCTGAAAGTCAAAACCACAGTACTGCACCAGCTACTAAGAAGGAGAAAAATGACTGCTGCAGCTGAACCCAGGACACTTGGGTTCTAAAAATAAGTCTTTCTCATTTTAATGTTCAACTTTATATTTTCAACAGATACTTGGGACCAATTTTACATAGAAACTTTTTTTTTTTAATTAAAGGTTGATTGTTTCATTTTATTAACACTGAAATTGTAATACTTGTCCATCCTTAAGTGGGATTTGAGTTTGTATAACATACATATTCAAACCCAAGAAAACTTTAATGTTAGGGTATTTTAGCTATATGTATTTATGTTTAAAGAAGTTGAGTATGTAAATATATGGAAATATTTATGTCTTAGTTTGCTGTAAGTAATCCTGTAATTGGCTCAACAAGGGTGGGTATATGAATTTCTGTTGTTAGTACCTACTTATAGATATTTGGGAAAAGGTTTCTTTTATGAACTTCTCCATGCACAGATGTTGCTTTATTTTTATGGGATATTTTCCGGAATCTGAGGTTAACGATGTGCTTAGATTTAGCTAACATAAGTCTACTTATTTTTTCTGTAAAATTATGCAAGTGTGTATACATGTTCCCCCATATGTAGTATCCCCCTGTTGTGGTTTAAGCCCAGGCCATAAGTCAGCCATGCAGCCCTCTCGCTCACTTCCCCCCTTTCTTCCCCCCCCACCCCCGCTCCCAGAGGTATGGGGAGGAGAATCAAAAGAACATAACTACCATGGGTTGAGATAAGAACAGCCCAGTAACTAAGGTATAACACAAACCCACTACTGCTACCACTGATAATAATAATGATAAGGGAAAAAACAAGGGAAGAGAATACAATACCACCCGTCGATACCCAGCCCGACCAAGCAGTGAACCAGCCCTTCCGGGTAACTGTTACATCCTGGGCATGACGTGCTGTGGTATGGAATACCTCTTTGGCTAGTTTGGGCCAGGTGTCCTGTCTCTGCTTCCTCCCGGCTTCCCCTCCTCCCTGGCAGAGCATGAGACTCACAAAGTCCTTGGTCAGACTAAACATTTGAGCAGTAACTAAAAACATCGGTGTTATCAGTGCTGTTCCCAGGCGGAAAGTCAAAAACACAGCGCTGCACCAGCTGCTGAGAAGGAGAAAAAATGACTGCTACTGCTGAACCCAGGACACCCCCCCAAAGGATATTCTGTCTGTGGTATACTCATTGGGTTTTGTTTGGTTATTTTATAGAGAGCACATATATATGCAATTTAAGTGTAATTATAAGTCAATTAATTCCTTTTCCATGTATTCATCTGTTAGTAGCATAACTAACATTGGAGATCCAAGCTTGAATATTTGCTTAGTCCAGAACATTAAGGAATGGCTTGCATTGTGTTGTTCAAACTACAGACAGATTTCTACACCCTTGTTACAAAGATTTCTGTACTTCCTGAGCCTCTGTGGAGAAAGGGTATTTTCTGTTACTCTTTCTACTCCTTGTCAGTCTAAAGGATGATACAGAACTGTCTTTATCTTTCCAAAAGCAGAATGTAACAACCTCTGTAGTAATAATCTTATTCTATATTCAAGTCTAGATACAATGTTTTATTTATGCCCATACACACATGCACTTAATAGGAAAAAAAGCCACAACACAAAAAAAAAACCCCAAACAAACACAAAAAAAACCCAACAACAAAAAAAAAAAAACCCAAAAGCCAGCCCCCTGCAAAAGCCTCAAACAAAAGAACCCTAAAATCCCCCCTAAATGCCACCCCCCCAAAAAGAGAAAACAAACAACAAAACCCCCCACCAAAAAAATCCCCACCAAAACCCAAACACAAAAATCACACATAAACACAAACAAACAAAAAAATCCCCCAAAATCTGTGCTTAGTTAGTTTGGGCTCTAATCCAGAGCTGTGCTGCTGACTAGGAGATGAAAAACGAAGATCGGTATGAAGGCTCAGCACTAATAGAGTCAGGGATTCTCTATATTGTTGTCATAGAATACCAGTGTTTCTTTCAATGAAGAAAGCTGACTGATCCGGTAAAACAGTAAAAGGCTGGAGGTAGGAGATGATGAAGTACAAGGAGAAAGTCAAGGAAACATTGGTGCTTTTAATGAAATTAATGGTGGAAAAGACAACCCTTTAGAGATTCTTAAGTACTTGCCAACCAAAATCTGGTGACTTGCATCAGTCTTAATATTGTTTTCTTAGGAGTGTTAATCCTAGTTTAAACAGAAAAAGGCCGTCCTGTTTTTGACTGGGATAGAGTAACTTTTCTTCTTAGTACCTGGTGCAGTGCTGTTTAGGCTTTAGTCTGGGAACAATGCTGATAACACTCATGTTTTTAGTTGTTGCTAAGTAATGCTTACCCTGGTCAAGGACTTTTCAGTCACTCATGCTCTGCTAGTGAGGAGGGGCACAAGAAGCCAGGAGGGATCAGAGACAGGACACCTGACCCAAACAAGCCAAAGGGGTATTCCACACCACAGCACATCATGCACAGTATATAAACTGAGGGGAGTTAACCTGGAAGGGACTGATCGCTCGTTGCTTGGGTCAAGCTGAGCATCAGTCAGGGGGTGGTGAGCAATTGTATTGTGCATAACCTGCTTCCATACATGGTAGCAGCTGCCTCCTTCCAGATGGTAAAGTCACTATCTACTACCTCTTTGCGAACAGCCTGTCTTCCATGAACCTTGTAGTGCTTCAGTGCTGGGGGCTGCTAAGTGTCCTGCGATTGTCTTTTGAGCTTGCTGAAGGGCTGCGGTATAACATTTCAGTTCACAGTAGAAGGTCTGTTAGCTGGGCCTAATGAGACTGGTATAACTAGTTTTCTGATCCCTAACTTCTTCAGTGGAACAGTGGAAAACTAAGGAGCTCTTGTTTGTATGCTAGAGATAACTCTGTAACTCCCTGTGCAACTCATGAAATGAAATTTATGACCTGGCTTATGGCTCTCAAGTACTTGAAGTGGCTGAAATGTCAGGAATGTTCTCTTATGCAGCTGTATGTTGCTTGTGTATATATCACAATGCATAGAATCCAAACTGTTTATGATTTCATAGTTGTCTTCATTCTGTTTGTTTACTGTAATTAAGGTTGCGATGCATAGGGTTGGAATTTTGAACATACTGCTTTTGATTTAAACTGACAAGTGGAAATATTTCCTTGCATAGCATCTGATTGCTTTGTGAAATGTGGATGCCTCTTACTGATATTCTCAGACTTGAAAAAAAATAATAATTAAAAATTGCATTATAGGTAACAAGTTATAGCCATGGTTAAACACCTGGCCATTGAAACAACTACCTCAAACTATGGTCTATAATTAGTAAGACATCTTGTAGTTGGATCATTTCATAACCTTCTGTTGCAAAGCTACTTATGTTTTCTCTTTTGATGCATTTGATGATAGCTATTGTCAGGGTACTACCTGTGTGATCCAGAATTTTGTTTAGTTATATTTGCTCAACACACTGTGAAAAATAGTGGATTACTGTTTTGGTTTAACGTCAGCCAGCAACTACACACCACACGGCTGCTTGCTTACTGCCCCCTAGTGGGGTGGAGGGGGAATTGGAAGAGTAAAAGTGATAAGACTCGTGGGTTGAGATAAAGGCAGTTTAATAACTAAAAAAAGGGGGGGGGGGCACAACAGGGGGGATGGGGGATGGGCACGGACCCCAAACACCAAGAAACCCAAGAAAAAAAAGCGATGCAAAAGAAAAAAATTGCTTGCCGCCAACTGACTGATACCCAGCCAGTCCCTGAGCAACCACAGGCCCTGCCAACCTCCATTCCCCCAGAGTTATTGCTGAGCATGATGTCATATAGTCTGGAATATACTTGGGTCAGTTGGGGTCAGCTGTCCTGGCTGTGTCTCTTTCCAACTTCTTGTGTGCCCCCAGCCTACTCGCTGGCAAGGCAGTGTGATAAGCAGAAAAGTCCTTGACTCTGTGTAAGCACTGATCAGAAACAGCTAAAGCATCCCTGTGTTATCAATGCTGTTTTCGGCACAAGTCCAAAATGTAGCCCCGTGCCAGCTACTGTGAAGAAAATTAGCTCTATCCCATCCAAACCCAGTAACAATTATCATCACTTAAAATTTGCAAAGTTAATGATGGAAATAGAATCATAGAATAGTTAGGGTTGGAAAAGACCTTAAGATCATCTAGTTCCAACCCCCCTGCCATGGGCAGGGACGCCACGCACTAAGCCATGTCACCCAAGGCTCTGTCCAACCTGGCCTTGAACACCGCCAGGGATGGAGCATTCCTTGGGCACCCCATTCCAGTGCCTCACCACCCTCACAATAAAGAACTTCTTCCTTATATCTAATATAAATTTCCCCTGTTTAAGTTTGAACCCGTTACCCCTTGTCCTGCCACTACAGTCCCTAATGAAGAGTCCAACCCCAGCATCCTTATAGACCCCCTTCAGATACTGAGGTCTCCACGCAGCCTTCATTTCTCCAGGCTAAACAGCCCCAACTTTCTTAGCCTGTCTTCAGACAGGAGGTGCTCCAGTCCCCTGATCATCCTTGTGGCCCTCCTCTGGACTTGTTCCAACAGTTCCATGTCCTTTTTATCTTGAGGACACCAGAGCTGTACACAATACTCCAAGTGAGGTCTCACGAGAGCAGAGTAGAGGTGCAGGATCACCTCCTTTGACCTGCTGGTCACGCTTCTTTTGATGCAGCCCATACAGTTGGCTTTCTGGTCTGCGGGCACACACTGCCACCTCATGTTAAGTTTCTCATCTACCAACACCTCCACATCCTTCTCCACAGGGCTGCTCTGAATCTCTTCTCTGCCCAACCTGTAGGTGTGCCTGGGATTACCCCGACCCAGGTGTAGGACCTTGCACTTGGCTTGGTGAAGTATAAATATCCCTAGTAAGGACTAGGCAAAAAAATAAGAAGTGGATAGAAATTAGAGAGATCATGTTCTTAGCAATAACAAAGGATAGTGTCCTGGGTTCATCAGAAGCAGTCATTTTTCTCCTTCTCTGTAGCTGGTGCAGTGCTGTGTTTTCGACTTTAGACTGGGAACAGTGCTGATAACACATCGATGTTTTTAGTTCTTGCTAAGTAATGTTTATTCCGATCAAGGACTTTCCGAGTCTCATGCTCAGCCGGGGAGGAGGGGAAGCTGGGAGGAAGCAGAGACAGGACACCTGACTCAAACTAGCCAAAGGGGTATTCCATACCAAAGCATGTCATGCCCAGTATATAAACTCAGGGGAGTTACTTGGAAGGTCCAGACCACTGCTGGGGTTGTGCTGGGTATTGGTTGGCGGGTGGTGTGCAATTGTATTCTCTCCCCTTGTTATTTTCCTTATATTTATTATTGTTGGTAATAGTAGTGGTTTTGTATTATACCTTAATTACTGGACTGTTCTTATCTCAACCTGTGGGATTTCCATTCTTTTGAATCTCCTCCCCATCCCTCCGGGAGCAGGGGGAGGAAGAAGGGGGTGAGTGAGCGGCTGCGTGGTTTTGAGTTACTGGCTGGGCTTAAACCACAAGAGATATAAATCTTAGTAGTAGCGAGTTACTGTTTGAAATGAGTACATTTGATAAGAGTCGTGGCCAGAGGGGCAGCTTTCTTTTTATGAATTGCTAGGCAAGTTGTTTTTGTTACTTTGGTACCCTTCTATCCAAACTTTTAATTGATTTTGTGAGATTGATAGTGCACTGTAGGTAAGATGATATTTTGCATCTCTTCAGGAAAAAAATACATTTGGCGTGAAGTTGATAGATGTTAAGCATTGATTCTAACTGAATGCATTAAGTGTTTGGCAGTCTGAACAACACCAAATTTGTTACGGATCTTGACCTACAAAATTCTAAACGATACAGCGCCTTCTAAGAGAATGTCCTGGGTCTGGCTGGGCTGGAGTTAACTTTCTTCATAGCAGGTCCTGTGGTGCTTTCTTTTGGATTTGTGGCTAAAACAGTGTTGATAGCACACTGGTATTTTGGCTGTTGCTGAACAGTGCTTACACAGTGTCAAGTTTTTCTGTTTCTCATACTGCTTCCCCTGCCCTCCAGCAAGTTAGGCTAGAGGTGGACATGAAGTTGAGAGGAGAGACAGCCAGGACAGCTGACCGAAATTGGCCAAAGGGATATTCCATACCATATCAAGTAAAAAAAAAGTGTGTGTATGTGTCTTCCAAGGTAGCCATTGGTCAGTGACTGGCTGGGTGTATGACTGCCTTTGCATTGCTTCTATTGTTTTGTTTGCCTCAGCCCCCTTCCTTCGTTCTTCCTTCACTTTTTAAACTTTATCTCAACCCACAATTTTTTTTTTTTTTTGCTTTTGTTCTTCCTCTTCTCTACCCTGTTCTGCTGTGAGTTCAGCAAGCTGCTGTAAGGGTGGTTAGATGCTGGCTGGGGTCAACCCACTGCAGACATGATCTTTTGAATACTGCCCCGCGTGCTGTACAGTGTACAGACAAAACAACTATTTAAATGGTTTAACCTGTTTTAATCAGGATAAGGAGAAGCAAAGGAGAGAGCTATACTAATGTCATGGTTTAAACTCAGCCGGCAACTAAGTACCAGTCACTCGCTAACAAGACTGCAGCTTTGCCAATTTAAACAATATCTACACTGGTACTCCTTCTGCTGGTGTATGTGATCGGTATAGGCTCTTTAACTTTCATTCTGATAGAAGTTCTCACACCCAACTTTAACTTTTTGAGACAAGGGGAGTGAGCAAGTGGTTCTGAGGGACTAGCTGGGTTTGAACCACGACAGTTCTATGGAAAAACATCGGTGTTATCAGTGTTGTTCTCAGGCTGAAGTCAAAATCACAGCGCTCCACCAGCTACTAAGAAGGGGAAAAATGACTGCTACAGCTGAACCCAGGACAATAACACAGAGATGTTTTTAGTTGTTGCTAAGTAATGCTTATTCTTGTCAGGGACTTCTCAGTCTCATGCTCTGCCAGTGAGGAGGGGCACGGGAAGCTGGGAGGAAGCAGAGACAGGACACCTGACCCAAACTAGCCAAAGGGGTATTCCATACCACAGCACATCATGCCCAGTATATAAACTGAGGGGAGTCACTCGGAAGGCCCAGATCGCTGCTTGGGTCGGGCTGGGTATCGATTGGCGAGTGATGAGCAATTGTATTCTCTCCCATTGTTATTTCCCTTATCATCATTATTATTACTGGTGGTAGTAGTAGTGGTTTTATATTATACCTTAGTTACTGGACTGCTCTTATCTCAATCCGTGCGATTTACATTCTTTCGATTCTCCTCCCCATCCCTCCAGGAGTGGGATGGGGGGAGTGGGGAAGAAGCAGGGGAGTGAGCAAGAGGCTGCGTGTTTTTGACTTACTGGGTGGGCTTAAACCACTCCAGTTATCAGCATCGTTCTCAGACAAAGGTTGAAAATACTGCACTTTACAAGCTACTAAGAAAAAGAAAAATAGCTGTTACAGCCAAAGCCAGGACAGTACCCACCCCTTACTCCATACCATTCACGTCACGCTCAGATACCACATTTCTCAATATACCATCACTTTCTCTCTCACATATATATATGTATATATATTGTTGTGGTTTAAGTCCAGTCAGTAATTCAGAAAAAACATGTAGCCGTTCAATCACTCCCCCTCCCGTTCCTCCCCCCGCTCCCGGAGGGATGGGGAGGAGAATCAAAAGAATGGAAATCCCATGGGTTGAGATAAGAACAGCCCAGTAACTAAGGTACAACACAAAACCACTACTGCTGCCACCGATAATAATAATGATAAGGGAAATAACAAGGGAAGAGAATACAACCGCTTACCACTCACTGAATGATACCCAGCCCGACTCGAGCAGTGATCTCGCCCTTCCAGGTAACTGCCCCCAGTTTATATAGTGGGCATGACGTGCTGTGGTATGGAATACCTCTTTGGCTAGTTTGGGTCAGGTGTCCTGTCTCTGCTTCCTCCTGGCTTCCCCTCCTCCCTGGCAGAGCACTAGACTCAGAAACTCCTTGGTCAGAGTAAACATTCTGACCAGCAACTGAAAACATCGGTGTTATCAGCGTTGTTCCCAGGCTGTCCCACAGCACTGCACCAGCTACTAAGAAGGAGAAAAATGACTGCTACTGCTGAACCCAGGACAATATACACACAGATGCAAAGACACAGATATTCCTTAGTCAATGGACCATCCCTATAAAGTTTGCTGAATTCTTTAAGTCCATGATGTCAGGCTCTCTTGTAAACAGTATGTCAGGCCCGGAGGGATTGTGTATAATGTTGGATTGTTGCCTTCTGATGACACCACCGAACTTGTCACTGCTGAGCTTGTCTGGTTTCATCAAAGTTTATTCTTTGTTGTGTTAATGGTCTGAGGGAACTCAGGGTCAGTCAATAGTGACCTGAGGACAGTTCTGGGAGACTCCCGCTGATGCTGCTGGCTTTCCAATGTTTTTATTCTCTGCTGACGGTCGTGACAGCATGTATTTTCTTTTCAATGTCCAGAGTAGCAGAGATGGGCATCTAGCTGATGGGCTATAGAAGCGTTATATAGCAGGCAACAGCATATAATTGAGTTCATTGACTGTTTTCCCTCAAAATTAAATCCCTGTGATCTGCACACTGGCCTTTTCCATCTTCCCTGCATTACCACCCAGTGCACCCAAGTCCTTGAGCAAAAGCAATCCCACAAGTGGGTTTGCCTTTACCTGAAGCAGGAATAACCGAGACTGTCTTCCCCAGCAAATTCTTTATGTGCACCTCAAGAACTTTATCCCTCGCTTCAGTACGTAAAAGTTCTGATTGGGCTGGGCCAGCCCTGTTGGCAGATCCCCTAGTGTTGACCAACCAGGTGGCTTTTGGTAAATGTGTATCCCAATGTTTGCCCACCCATTGCTCACAGTGTAATTTTTAACAGCCCGTTGTACCGTTTGATTTTCCCAGAGGCTGGTGCATGGTAGGGGATGTGATATACCCACTCAATGCCCTGCTCTTTGGCCCAATTGTCTATAAGGTTGTTCTGGAAATGAGTCCCATTGTCTGACTCGATTCTCTCTGGGGTGCCATGTCGCCACAAGGCTTGTTTCTCCAGACCCAGGCTAGTAATCCAGGCAGTGGCCATCCGGTGTTTGCTTCAACCATGGTAAGCACATGACGCTTGCCTTGGCAGGTCGGTGTGAGTGTGATATAGTCAGTCTGCCAGGCCTCCCCATATTTGTATTTCAGCCATCATCCTCCATACCAGAGAGGCTTTAAGCACCTAGCTTGCTTAATTGCAGCACGTTTCACATTCGTGAATATCCTGGGCGACAGTGTCCATTTTTAAGTCCACCCCTCGATCACGAGCCCATCTGTATGTTGCATCTCTCCCTTGATGGCCTGAGATGTCATGGGCCCACCAGGCTAAAAATAATTCACCCTTACATTGCCAGTCTAAATCCATCTGAACTTCACTTTTAGGAAACTGATACATCTGCTGGTTGTTCTGATGTTCCTCATGGATACTTAGGAATCCAGGTGGCATACCTTCACCACCAGGTTCTGCACATGGGCAGGGATATCTTGCCACAGTGCAGCAGCCAGATGGGTTTACCTCTGCATTGCCAGTCGCTCTGCTTCCATTGCTGCGACCACCCCCAAAGGGCATTTGCCACCACCCATGAGTCAGTACAGAGATAAAGTATTGGCCACTTTTCTCGTTCAGCAATGTCCAAGGCCAGCTGCATGCCTTTCACCTCTGCAAACTGACTCAATTCACCCTTTCCTTCAGCAGTTTCTGTGACCTGTCATAGTAGAGTCCATACAGATCTTCCATCTCAGATGCCTTCCCACAGTACGGCAGGACCCATCAGTAAACAAGGCATATTGCTTCTCACTTTCTGACTGTTTATTATATGGTGGGGCCTGTTCAGCAGGTCAAAGGAGGTGATCCTGCCCCTCTGCTCTGCTCTTGTGTGACCTCACTTGGAGTATTGTGTGCAGTTCTGGCGTCCTCAACATAAAAAGGGCATGGAACTATTGGAACAAGTCCAGAGGAGGGCCACCAGGATGATCAGGGGGCTGGAGCACCTCCCGTATGAAGACAGGCTGAGAAAGTTGGGGCTGTTCAGCCTGGAGAAGAGAAGGCTGCGTGGAGACCTCATAGCAGCCTTCCAGTATCTGAAGAGGGCTTATAAGGATGCTGGGGAGGGATTATTCGTTAGGGACTGTAGTGATAGGATAAGGAGTAATGGGTTAAAACTTAAACAGGGGAATTTTAGATTGGATATAAGGGAGAAGTTCTTTTCTGTAAGGTTGGTGAGGCACTGGAATGGGTTGCCCAGGGAAGTTGTGAATGCTTCATCCCTGGCGGTGTTCAAGGCCAGGTTGGACAGAGCCTTGGATGACATTGTTTAGTGTGAGTCATGGCAGGGGGGTTGGAACTGGATGATCTTAAGGTCCTTTCCAACCCTAACTGTTCTATGATTCTATGATTCTGTGAATAAATTTAAAACTATTTTACTCCTTAGATGCCTTTATATTAAAGTATCTACAAGAGCAAATACTCAACTACAGTTATGCTGGTCCTGCAAAGACTTTGCTATTCCTTTTGTCTTAATAAGTAACCTCATGTACCAATACAGAAAATTAGGGCCTTCATAGTCTTCCCCCTAGAATGTGCTTTTTGTCAGAAATTTTGTATCCCCTTTATGAAAATTAACCTTCATGCTATGACAAGTTACAGTACAACACTCTGACAGTGAAATCCATTTATATTTGTGAAAGTAGATTTGTAGAATGGTTTGGGTTGTAAAGGACCTTGAGATCATTTAGTTCCAACCCCCCTGCCATGGCTGGGGACACCTCCCGCTAGACCAGGTTGCTCAAGGTCCTGTCCAACTTGGGGTGTCTCAAACATTGCTTACATTCCCTAGGAAGCAGGTGGGAGAGTAAGAACGGGAAACTGAGCTGGTCTCAGGCACCATTTGCATTTGACCATAGGAGGCCTTGCAAGAATCATCGCAAACAAAGCGAATAACAAGGATTTTAGCTCTTGATACTGTGTAGGCAGGATTGTTCTGACCCCCTTGTTCACAGCTGATAAGCTTCCACAGGACTGGGAAGAAATGCTTAACTCGAGCAGACTCAAAGGATGGAGTCAAATAGCAGACACCACAACATGAGGGACAACGACCACCCGGAAGACTCTTGCAGAACCCCAACTTTGGAACTGTGCATGCATTCACTAAATTGCGCTCATCATTATCATAGTAATGCCTCTCTATGCTTCATATGCAAATTATGGATAATACCCCAAAGAACAAGAACATAAAAGGGCAGGGCTCAGGTCAGAGGGTGAGCTCCCACCACCAATACCCTAGGTGAAGAGGACCAACGAGATGTCTCTGGATCCACTGGTGGTGATACTTCTCTTTCTCTCCCCCTCTCTTTTTTATTGAATATTGACTAGCTCCAAGTAAAAACTTGTGGCACAGGACTTGCTTATCCAGTTAAAATAATCTTCATTGAGTTGTTGTATCTAACCACATGCCTTGTATTTTGTATTAATAAATCATAAAACTGGTTGGTTGGTGGTGTTTCACCTTAGTTCAGTACAAGGGTATCACAAACTTAGTTGTTGATCCCAAGGGGAGGGAGGTCATCCTAAGCAACTCCTTTCAGGTCACAACATTAAAAATTGGCATCACAGACAGGGTACCCTTGCAATACTGAACCAACCAGAAGAGACCAGGGCCCTTAGCGTGGCCCCTTCCTTGGGAAGTGCCTGACAGGAGCAGAGGCATTGGATCTTGTGAAGATCCATACTGGGTGTATAAGTCCAGAGTAGACTGAATACTTCCACAGGGTGCAATCCTTCAGGAACAAACTGCTCCACCATGGGTTCCCCACTGGGTCGCAGATACTGCCAGCAAACCTGTTTCTCACACCCCCTTGCCACCAGAACTTTGCCATGCAAACCCAATTGAAGCTTGGCTTCAGTCTTTCCCTCCAGCGCTGCTCCTTCACTTTTGATTGGTGTAGAAAGAGGTCAGTTTAGATTTTTTTTAAAGAAAGTAAAATTGAAGTAAGGGTAATGGATGTTTGAATGATGAGTCTAACTTTTCCCTTAAAGTGAAGTGTTCTTTTGTCATATTTACAGTTTGTGAGTTGCTTAGCATTTGTATTTGGTTTTAATAGGTTGTGTGCTGGATTTGGGAAGACTTGTCTTAAATATGATTTGGTGACTGCTGTCATTTTGTTTAGGTGTATGTTTTCATACTGTGACCCGTTTGTCATTTGAGAAATGGGTTATAGCCTGAATTGAAGCCTGAGGAGGCTTAAAATACAACAGCATGAATTATATCAATTACCTCTGCTTCTGGTTTTTTACTGAAAATGAGCAAATTGGGGAGGAAAGAAAAACCTGGTTATAGAGAGTCTTTGTCCCCTTTGGGTGGTTGTCTTGGTTTAAACCCAGCCGCGCAGCTCGTTCTCTCACTCCCCCCCCTTCTTTCCCTCCCTCTACTCCCGGAGGGACGGAGAGGAGAATCGAAAAGAATGCAACTCCCACGGGTTGAGATAAGAACAGTTTAGTAATTAAGGTATAACACAAACCACTACTGCTACCACCAATAATAATAATGATAAAGGAAATAACAAGAGGAAAGAATACAACACCTCAACACCAGCCGACCAATAACTTGTCCCACTCCCCCCAGCCGAGCACCGACCGATACCTCGTCCAACCCTGCAGTCCCTAGCCCTTCCGGGTAACTCCCAGTGCATCCTGGGCATGACGTGCTGTGGTATGGAATACCTCTTTGGCTAGTTTGGGTCAGGTGTCCTGTCTCTGCTTCCTCTTGGCTTTCCCTCCTCCCTGGCAGAGCATGAGGCTCAGAAAGCCCTTGGTCAGACCAAACATTTGTGTTATCAGGTCTGTTCCCAGGCCTAAAGTCAAAACACAGTGTTGCACCAGCTACTAAGAAGGAGAAAAATGACTGCTGCTGCTGAACCCAGGACAGTGGTTCAGATTGCTTTCCTCCACTGTGAGTTGTTTGGGTTATCTGAACCTATGAAGCTTTAAAAATTCTGTGCATTGGAAAAAATAATTTGAGAGAGGTGGCACATCTAAAATTCTGATAACTTTATTTGAAACAAAGTTTTGGAATTACATCAGTTTTAACCGAGAACTTTCATTTAGTTTCACAGGTCTGTTCTGTGAGAAGAAACAGAAGCCTTAAATTCTGAGGATACCCATTGTTACATTTTTGTTTTAGGTGGTATCATGGAAAACTCGACAGAGCAATTGCAGAAGAGCGTCTTAGGCAAGCAGGAAAACCTGGAAGTTACCTTATTCGAGAGAGTGATCGGAGACCGGGTTCATTTGTTCTTTCATTCCTTAGTAAAACAAATGTCAATCATTTTAGGTGAGAATTAAATATTTTATTTTAAAGCACTCTAACCTGTTTATTTGTGGTTTTAGAACTTAGTACAGTATAGAAAACAGTTTTTTTATAAATGGAATATTTTTTTCTGTTTTATCCATGTTTGTTATAGCTCTTTACTAGGGTTTAATTGTTTTAAACCATGCCACTTAAAAATTTCTTTACAGGCTGAAGAATGAAAATGTGAGGAAACCAACAAAATCAGAATAGAGAAGCTTGTTTAAAGCTATTGTTACTAAATTTACAATAACATGCAGGCTTCTTTCTTATTAGTAATCTGAGGAGATTGTTTTGAGTCTTTTCCTCAGTTATTGCATCTCACAGGACATACTTGAATGTCAGTCATAGCAAATCTGGGTGCTTCCTTTAAAGAAATAAGGAGAAACAAAGAAGTTATGTTTTAATAATATGAGGATTTGCTGGAATCAGTTTTCCGCATGTGTTAGAATTCATTCTAAATACAAATAGCCCTTTATACGAAATTGTAACTTAGATTATTTTACCATTGGCAAGTTGTTTACATTAATTTATTCTCATTTAGTGTAAACAAGAGATGTTCTGGGAAGTGCTTGAATGTTAGTCAGCAAGTAGTGTGCTGCAGTGTAATGTTTATCATCACAATATAGGATCTCAAATGAATCTTCAGCAATAAAAAAAACTTGCCATCTAGATAACAAGAAATAAACTGAAGTAAATTTACTTGCAAAGCAAACAGAAATAGCATGCTCATATTTACATCATGTTGTCTGAACTAACAATTCATGCTTCTTGGCTATACTGATTCTTGTTTGGGAATTGGCAGTAGGAGAAAATTAAATTATGTTAATACTTGCTTTTCAAGTGCTGTTTTTAAGAGTCTTATTTTTCTAATAACTTCTTCTTATCATAACTAATCAGGTGTTGAATGTTGGTTCATGTCCAAGATAAATATGTTTCTGTTATCTCAGAAAATGGGAAACTGTTAAAGACTAAGAAAGGGTTCCTTATCTTTTCAAATTTTCAAGAATCTTTCCTTCTTGGATCCATTAAATATGTGAAGAGAGGACTGTTCAAAGGAAACTAATTTGTTTGCTGATACTGGTCTTCATAGAACAGACATGCTTTTGGCTTCATTTGTTGACTGTGGACTGTTTTTGTTATTAGAAGGGCAGATGCTACACTCAAACATTTTTCAGCCTCAAGAATGGCAGTCTTGAAGTTATTTCATCCAAATACAAGGATACATCCACTGGGTTCCACAGACTAGAATTGTCACTTTCACCAAAGCTTGTTCTTTGCCTTCCAAAAAGGGGTGAAATTTCCATTGCTCAACAATCTTGATGATATTTTGTTGCCTAAAAGCGATATATTTTTTATTAACTTTTCAGCACATATTTCTGTTTAACTAAAATACCAATATTTTAGGTGAAAATTCTTCAGATCCCCATTCCCCATGTTGGATATGGGTATACACTGGTGCAGTATATGATTACAGATAGTGTATGAGTCCATTAAACAAAATTCTTTTTGACTGTTATAGTATATTTTTGCTGAGCTGCTGAGTGATATGAAATATTGGGAAGAAAAATCTTTATCTTTTCATCTTGTCCTTCAGAATTTTCTGTGATTGCAAAAGTCTTTGTGTTTACTAGTCCAATCTGTTCTGAAGAAAGGTTTCATTTGAGGTTGATTTAATAATAAAATGTGAAATTTCATTTAGAAACCTAACCTCTAAATAATTTACCATGAATTTTATTAGTAATCTGGTAGAAAATATGCCAAGAGATCTAGGCTAGATCTTTAAAGTTATATTATTTTCTGACTTCCCTTGCAGTGCTATGTGCTTAAAAACTTCAAATTTTATCTCTGAAGATCGATCTTAGTATGTGTTTTACACTTCTATTTGGGAGAAATATAGTTTAAACAACTAAGAAGGGAGATTTTTAAAGCAGGAATGTGTCAGAATACTGACCTGTTAAAGAAAAATAGAACAAAAGTCCAAGAATCATAGAATTATAGAATCATTGAATAGTTAGGATTGGAAAGGACCTTACGATTATCTAGTTCCAACCCCCCTGCCATGGGCAGGGACACAACACACTAGACCATCTTGCCCAAGACTGTCCAACCTGGCCTTGAACACTGCCAGGGATGGAGCATTCACAGCTTCTTTGGCCAACCTGTTCCAGTGCCTCTCCACCCTCACAGTAAAGAACTTCTTTTAAGTTCTTTAAGTTTAAGCCCAGCCGGTAACTCAGAACCACACAGCTGCTCACTCACTCCCCCTTTCTCCCCCCCCCCCCCCCCGGAGGGATGGAGAGGAGAATTGAAAGAATGTAAATCCAATGTGTTGAGAGAAGAACAGTACCATACAAACCTACTACTACTACCACCAATAATAATAACAATAAGGGAAATAGCAAGGGGAGAGAATATAAAACTAAAAGGGGAAAAGGAAATGAAAACAATAAACACAAGTAATGCACAATACAATTGCTTGCCACCTGCCAACCGACACCTAGACAGACCCGAGCAGCGATCTGGGCCTTCCGAGTAACTCCCCTCAGTTTATATACTGGGCATGATGTGCTGTGGTATGGAATACCCCTTTGGCTAGTTTGGGTCAGGTGTCCTGTCTCTGCTTCCTCCCAGATTCCTGTGCCCCTCCTCCCTGGCAGAGCATGACACTGAGAAAGTCCTTGATCAGAGTAAGCGTTACTTAGTAACAAATAAAATCATCTGTGTGATGTCAACATTGTTCTCAGACTAAAGTCAAAATCACAGCACTGCACCAGCTACTAGGAAGGAGAAAAATAACTGTTACAGCTGAAACCAGGACAGTGGTGTCCCTGCCTATGGCAGGGGGGTTGGAACTAGATGATACTATGGTCCTTTCCAACCTTAACTACTCTATGATTCTTCTCTGCCCAACCTGTAGCTGTTTCTGGGATTGCCCCAACTGAGGTGTAGGACCTTGCACTTGGCTTGGTTGAACTTCATGAGATTGGTATTGACCCATTTCTTAAGCATATCACAGTCCCTCTGGATGGCATCCCTTCCCTCCAGCATATCAACCAAAACACATAAGGTAGTGTTGTTGGCAAATTTGCTGAGGGCACACTCAATCCCGCTGTCCATGTCACCAACAAAGATGTTGAACAAGACCGGTCCCAACACCGATCCCTGAGGGACACTACACGTTACTGGTCTCCAATTGGACATTGAGCTGTTGACCACAACTCTTTGCGTACCACCATCCAGCCAATTCTTTATCCACTGAGTTGTCCATCTCTAAAATTAATGTCTCTTCAGTTTAGAGACAAGGATGTTGTATGGGACAGCTTTGAATGCTTTGTACAAGTCCAGGTAGATGATGTCACCTGCTCTACCCCTGTCCATCATTTCTGTAGCCCCATCATAGAAGGCCACCAAATTGGTCAGGCAGGATTTCCCCTTAGTGAAGCCATGTTGGCTGTCACCAAGCACCTCGTTGGTTTTCACGTGCCTTTAGCATGCTTTCCAGGAGAATCTGCTCTAAGATTTTGCCAGGCACAGAGGTGAGACTGACTGGTCTGTAGTTCCCTTGGTCTTCCATTTTTCCCTTCTTGAAAATGGGGATTATATTTCCCTTTTTCCAGTCATTGGTAACTTCACCTGAATGGCATAATTTTTCAAATATGATGGACAATGACAACTTCATTTGCCAGCTCCTTCAGGACCCGCGGATGGATTTCATCAGGTCCCATGGACTTGTGTTCATTCAGGTTCTGAAGATGGTCTCGAACCTGATCCTAAGAAAACAACTACAGATATAAAATATGCTCTTTTTGGTTTTAATTGCTCAGAAGCTTTGCAAAGAAGTAAAATGCTAAGTAAATATTTAGTCAGACATGTTTAACCTTTTGTCCTGTAATTTGTTTTGAAATAACTTTAAGATATTTTTTATTAATTTTCCAGAAGCTGTACCATTATGTTAGATGTTGGGTTTTTTAAGTGAAATTTGATTTGTTTACTAATAGTTTATCTCAATTTCTTTATTTTTATTGTATATTTTTATCTTCACTGATCAATGATGTTATATATTCTTTGACTTCACTTTTTGAAGTTATGTCATAAGACTTCCTTCTTTGGTAGAAGTGCTCACCAAGCCACTTTCAATTGATTATCAGCTGTCCTGGCTAACCGAGGAGATCCCAGTTTACTGGAGGTTAGCAAATTTTTTGCACATATACAAGAAGGGCCAGAAGGAGTATCTGGGAAACTACAGGCCTGTCAGTCTGACCTCTGTGCTGGGGAAGGTTATGGAGCAGTTCATCTTGAGTGCCATCACACGGCAGGTACAGGATAACCAGGTGATGAGGCCCAGTCAGCATGGGTTTATGAAAGGCAGGTCTTGCTTAACTAACCTGATATCCTTGTATGACAAGGTGACCTGCTCAGTGGATGAGGGAGAGGCTGTGGATGATGTCTACCTGGACTTTAGTAAAGCCTTTGACAACATTTCCCACAGCATTCTCTTGAAGAAACTGGTTGCTTATGGCTCGGGTAAGTGTGCTCTTTGCTGGTTAAAAAACTGTCTGTATGGGGGAGTCCAAAGACTTGTGGTGAATGGAGTTAAATCCAGTTGGCAGCCAGTCACAAATGGTGTTTCCCAAGGCTCAGTATTTGGGCCAGTTCTGGTTAATATCTTTATCAGTGATCTAGTCAAGGGGATCGAGTGCACTCTCAGTAAGTTTGCAGATGACACCAAGTTGGGCAGGAGTCTTGATTTGCTGGAGAGAAAGAAGGCTCTGCAGAGGGATCTGGACAGGCTGGATCAATGGGCTGTGGCCGGTGGTATGAAGTTCATCAAGGCTAAGATCTGGGTCCTGCACTTGGGCCAAAGTAACCCCGTGCAATGCTACAGGTTTGGGGAAGGACTTGACGTGGACCTGTTGGAGCAAGTCCAGAGGAGCGCCACGAATATTATCAGAGGGCTGGAGCACCTCTCCTATGCAGACAGGCTGAGAGTTGGGCTTGTTCAGCCTAGAGACAAGAAGGCCCTGGGGAGACATTATAGTAGCCTTCCAATACCTAAAGTGGGTCTACATGAAATCTGGAGAGGGAGTTTTTACAAGGGCATGTGGTGATAGTACAAGGGGGAATGGCTTTAAGCTGAAAGAGGGTAGATGTAGATTAGATACTGGGAAAAAATTCTTCACTGTGAGGGTGATGTGACATTGGAACAGGTTGCTCAGAGAAGCTGTGGGTGGCCTATCGCTGGAAGTGTTCAAGTCCAGGTTGGACGGGGCTTTGAGCAACCTGGTGTAGTGGAAGGTGTCCCTGCCTATGGCACGGGGGTTGGAACTAGGTGATCTTTAAGGTCTTTATCAACCAAAATCATTCTATGATTCTATGAAGAGTGGCTGGAAAGCTGCCTGGCAGAAAAGGACCTGGGGGTGTTGGTTAACAGCTGGCTGAATATGAGCCAACAGTGTGTGCAGGTAGCTAAGAAGGCCAATAGCATCCTGGCTTGTATCAGAAATAGTGTGGTCAGCAGGGCTAGGAAAGTGATTTTTACTTGGCACGGGTGAGACTGCACCTCAAATACCGCGTTCAGTTTTGAGCCATTCACTACAAGAAAGACATTGAGGTGCTGGAACGTGTCCAAAAAAGAGCAATGAAGCTGGTGGAGGGTCTAAAGAACAAGTCTTATGAGGAGTGACTGAGGGATCTGGGGTTGTTTAGCCTGGAGGAAAGGCATCTGAGGAGAGACCTTGCTCTCTACAACTGCCTGAAAGGATGTGTAGCAAGGTGGATGTCAGTCTCTTTTCCCAAGTGATAGGACAAGAGGAAAAGGCCTTAAGTTGCATGAGGGGAGGGTTTGATTGGATATTAGGAAAAATGTCTTTGCTAAATGGGTTATTAATCGTTAGAACAGACTGCCCAGGGAAATGGTTGAGTCACCATCCCTAGAGGTATTTAAAAGACGTAGCAATTTACGTACATGGTATAAATTATATTTTTCCAATTTACTACATAATTTATTGGAAACTGCTTTTAGCATACTGCAGGTTTCATAAAACAGTCGATTTCATAATTTTTACCAAAAAATTATAGTCTTTAAGTATATCAAATGTCTTGTTCACTTTTTTTTTTTTTAATGTATAACTAAAGGAAAAGTTCAGTTCCACTGTGAGTGTTTTCTCACTTCTCCAAGTTGCTTTTCCAGAAAGGTCTTCACATTTTTAAAGCAGTGTTATTACTCAGGATTGCTATCCAACTTCAGCATTGCTGGAAAAATTCAGGTCATCTTGATGCCCTCAATTTGCATAAATGATTGTTTCTTTGGACTGTCTGGTTAAAAATATTGTTTCAACCTTTGTATTTTTTCCTTTTACAAATGATTCTTGTGTAATACATATGTTTTAAAAACTGTGTTGAGGTTTAAGCCCAGCCGGCAATTCAAAACCATGTAGCCACTTGCTCACTCCGCCCTTTTTTCCTCCCGCTCCTCCCAGAGTGATGGGAAGAAAATCGAAAGAATATAACTCCCACAGGTTGAGATAAGAATAGCTGCTGAGTTCATCCGGTCCATGACGTCGGGCTCCATCTCTTGTAGCAGTCTTTCAGAGCAGGAGAGACGGTTTGCAGTGCTGGATTGTTGCCTTCTGATGACACCACCGAACTTGTCACTGCTGAGCTTGTCTGGTTTCATCAAAGTTTATTCTTTGTTGTGTTAATGGTCTGAGGGAACTCAGGGTCAGTCAATAGTGACCTGAGGACAGTTCTGGGAGACTCCCGCTGATGCTGCTGGCTTTCCAATGTTTTTATTCTCTGCTGACGGTCGTGACAGCATGTATTTTCTTTTCAATGTCCAGAGTAGCAGAGATGGGCATCTAGCTGATGGGCTATAGAAGCGTTATATAGCAGGCAACAGCATATAATTGAGTTCATTGACTGTTTTCCCTCAAAATTAAATCCCTGTGATCTGCACACTGGCCTTTTCCATCTTCCCTGCATTACCACCCAGTGCACCCAAGTCCTTGAGCAAAAGCAATCCCACGAGTGGGTTTGCCTTTACCTGAAGCAGGAATAACCGAGACTGTCTTCCCCAGCAAATTCTTTATGTGCACCTCAAGAACTTTATCCCTCGCTTCAGTACGTAAAAGTTCTGATTGGGCTGGGCCAGCCCTGTTGGCAGATCCCCTAGTGTTGACCAACCAGGTGGCTTTTGGTAAATGTGTATCCCAATGTTTGCCCACCCATTGCTCACAGTGTAATTTTTAACAGCCCGTTGTACCGTTTGATTTTCCCAGAGGCTGGTGCATGGTAGGGGATGTGATATACCCACTCAATGCCCTGCTCTTTGGCCCAATTGTCTATAAGGTTGTTCTGGAAATGAGTCCCATTGTCTGACTCGATTCTCTCTGGGGTGCCATGTCGCCACAAGGCTTGTTTCTCCAGACCCAGGCTAGTAATCCAGGCAGTGGCCATCCGGTGTTTGCTTCAACCATGGTAAGCACATGACGCTTGCCTTGGCAGGTCGGTGTGAGTGTGATATAGTCAGTCTGCCAGGCCTCCCCATATTTGTATTTCAGCCATCATCCTCCATACCAGAGAGGCTTTAAGCACCTAGCTTGCTTAATTGCAGCACGTTTCACATTCGTGAATATCCTGGGCGACAGTGTCCATTTTTAAGTCCACCCCTCGATCACGAGCCCATCTGTATGTTGCATCTCTCCCTTGATGGCCTGAGATGTCATGGGCCCACCAGGCTAAAAATAATTCACCCTTACATTGCCAGTCTAAATCCATCTGAACTTCACTTTTAGGAAACTGATACATCTGCTGGTTGTTCTGATGTTCCTCATGGATACTTAGGAATCCAGGTGGCATACCTTCACCACCAGGTTCTGCACATGGGCAGGGATATCTTGCCACAGTGCAGCAGCCAGATGGGTTTACCTCTGCATTGCCAGTCGCTCTGCTTCCATTGCTGCGACCACCCCCAAAGGGCATTTGCCACCACCCATGAGTCAGTACAGAGATAAAGTATTGGCCACTTTTCTCGTTCAGCAATGTCCAAGGCCAGCTGCATGCCTTTCACCTCTGCAAACTGACTCAATTCACCCTTTCCTTCAGCAGTTTCTGTGACCTGTCATAGTAGAGTCCATACAGATCTTCCATCTCAGATGCCTTCCCACAGTACGGCAGGACCCATCAGTAAACAAGGCATATTGCTTCTCACTTTCTGACTGTTTATTATATGGTGGGGCCTGTTCAGCAGGTCAAAAGAGGTGATCCTGCCCCTCTGCTCTGCTCTTGTGTGACCTCACTTGGAGTATTGTGTGCAGTTCTGGCGTCCTCAACATAAAAAGGGCATGGAACTATTGGAACAAGTCCAGAGGAGGGCCACCAGGATGATCAGGGGGCTGGAGCACCTCCCGTATGAAGACAGGCTGAGAAAGTTGGGGCTGTTCAGCCTGGAGAAGAGAAGGCTGCGTGGAGACCTCATAGCAGCCTTCCAGTATCTGAAGAGGGCTTATAAGGATGCTGGGGAGGGATTATTCGTTAGGGACTGTAGTGATAGGATAAGGAGTAATGGGTTAAAACTTAAACAGGGGAATTTTAGATTGGATATAAGGGAGAAGTTCTTTTCTGTAAGGTTGGTGAGGCACTGGAATGGGTTGCCCAGGGAAGTTGTGAATGCTTCATCCCTGGCGGTGTTCAAGGCCAGGTTGGACAGAGCCTTGGATGACATTGTTTAGTGTGAGTCATGGCAGGGGGGTTGGAACTGGATGATCTTAAGGTCCTTTCCAACCCTAACTGTTCTATGATTCTATGATTCTGTGAATAAATTTAAAACTATTTTACTCCTTAGATGCCTTTATATTAAAGTATCTACAAGAGCAAATACTCAACTACAGTTATGCTGGTCCTGCAAAGACTTTGCTATTCCTTTTGTCTTAATAAGTAACCTCATGTACCAATACAGAAAATTAGGGCCTTCATAGTCTTCCCCCTAGAATGTGCTTTTTGTCAGAAATTTTGTATCCCCTTTATGAAAATTAACCTTCATGCTATGACAAGTTACAGTACAACACTCTGACAGTGAAATCCATTTATATTTGTGAAAGTAGATTTGTAGAATGGTTTGGGTTGTAAAGGACCTTGAGATCATTTAGTTCCAACCCCCCTGCCATGGCTGGGGACACCTCCCGCTAGACCAGGTTGCTCAAGGTCCTGTCCAACTTGGGGTGTCTCAAACATTGCTTACATTCCCTAGGAAGCAGGTGGGAGAGTAAGAACGGGAAACTGAGCTGGTCTCAGGCACCATTTGCATTTGACCATAGGAGGCCTTGCAAGAATCATCGCAAACAAAGCGAATAACAAGGATTTTAGCTCTTGATACTGTGTAGGCAGGATTGTTCTGACCCCCTTGTTCACAGCTGATAAGCTTCCACAGGACTGGGAAGAAATGCTTAACTCGAGCAGACTCAAAGGATGGAGTCAAATAGCAGACACCACAACATGAGGGACAACGACCACCCGGAAGACTCTTGCAGAACCCCAACTTTGGAACTGTGCATGCATTCACTAAATTGCGCTCATCATTATCATAGTAATGCCTCTCTATGCTTCATATGCAAATTATGGATAATACCCCAAAGAACAAGAACATAAAAGGGCAGGGCTCAGGTCAGAGGGTGAGCTCCCACCACCAATACCCTAGGTGAAGAGGACCAACGAGACGTCTCTGGATCCACTGGTGGTGATACTTCTCTTTCTCTCCCCCTCTCTTTTTTATTGAATATTGACTAGCTCCAAGTAAAAACTTGTGGCACAGGACTTGCTTATCCAGTTAAAATAATCTTCATTGAGTTGTTGTATCTAACCACATGCCTTGTATTTTGTATTAATAAATCATAAAACTGGTTGGTTGGTGGTGTTTCACCTTAGTTCAGTACAAGGGTATCACAAACTTAGTTGTTGATCCCAAGGGGAGGGAGGTCATCCTAAGCAACTCCTTTCAGGTCACAACATTAAAAATTGGCATCACAGACAGGGTACCCTTGCAATACTGAACCAACCAGAAGAGACCAGGGCCCTTAGCGTGGCCCCTTCCTTGGGAAGTGCCTGACAGGAGCAGAGGCATTGGATCTTGTGAAGATCCATACTGGGTGTATAAGTCCAGAGTAGACTGAATACTTCCACAGGGTGCAATCCTTCAGGAACAAACTGCTCCACCATGGGTTCCCCACTGGGTCGCAGATACTGCCAGCAAACCTGTTTCTCACACCCCCTTGCCACCAGAACTTTGCCATGCAAACCCAATTGAAGCTTGGCTTCAGTCTTTCCCTCCAGCGCTGCTCCTTCACTTTTGATTGGTGTAGAAAGAGGTCAGTTTAGATTTTTTTTAAAGAAAGTAAAATTGAAGTAAGGGTAATGGATGTTTGAATGATGAGTCTAACTTTTCCCTTAAAGTGAAGTGTTCTTTTGTCATATTTACAGTTTGTGAGTTGCTTAGCATTTGTATTTGGTTTTAATAGGTTGTGTGCTGGATTTGGGAAGACTTGTCTTAAATATGATTTGGTGACTGCTGTCATTTTGTTTAGGTGTATGTTTTCATACTGTGACCCGTTTGTCATTTGAGAAATGGGTTATAGCCTGAATTGAAGCCTGAGGAGGCTTAAAATACAACAGCATGAATTATATCAATTACCTCTGCTTCTGGTTTTTTACTGAAAATGAGCAAATTGGGGAGGAAAGAAAAACCTGGTTATAGAGAGTCTTTGTCCCCTTTGGGTGGTTGTCTTGGTTTAAACCCAGCCGCGCAGCTCGTTCTCTCACTCCCCCCCCTTCTTTCCCTCCCTCTACTCCCGGAGGGACGGAGAGGAGAATCGAAAAGAATGCAACTCCCACGGGTTGAGATAAGAACAGTTTAGTAATTAAGGTATAACACAAACCACTACTGCTACCACCAATAATAATAATGATAAAGGAAATAACAAGAGGAAAGAATACAACACCTCAACACCAGCCGACCAATAACTTGTCCCACTCCCCCCAGCCGAGCACCGACCGATACCTCGTCCAACCCTGCAGTCCCTAGCCCTTCCGGGTAACTCCCAGTGCATCCTGGGCATGACGTGCTGTGGTATGGAATACCTCTTTGGCTAGTTTGGGTCAGGTGTCCTGTCTCTGCTTCCTCTTGGCTTTCCCTCCTCCCTGGCAGAGCATGAGGCTCAGAAAGCCCTTGGTCAGACCAAACATTTGTGTTATCAGGTCTGTTCCCAGGCCTAAAGTCAAAACACAGTGTTGCACCAGCTACTAAGAAGGAGAAAAATGACTGCTGCTGCTGAACCCAGGACAGTGGTTCAGATTGCTTTCCTCCACTGTGAGTTGTTTGGGTTATCTGAACCTATGAAGCTTTAAAAATTCTGTGCATTGGAAAAAATAATTTGAGAGAGGTGGCACATCTAAAATTCTGATAACTTTATTTGAAACAAAGTTTTGGAATTACATCAGTTCAGGCTCAGGTCAGAGGGTGAGCTCCCACCGCCAGTACCCTAGGTGAAGTGGACCAACGAGACGTCTCTGGATCCACTGGTGGTGATACTTCTCTTTCTCTCCCCCTCTCTTTTTTATTGAATATTGACTAGCTCCAAGTAAAAACTTGTGGCACAGGACTTGCTTATCCAGTTAAAATAATCTTCATTGAGTTGTTGTATCTAACCACATGCCTTGTATTTTGTATTAATAAATCATAAACACAACACAAAACCACTACTGCTGCCACTGATAATAATAACGATAAGGGAAATAACAAGGGAAGAGAATACAACCGCTTACCACCCGCTGAATGATACCCAGCCCGACCCGAGCAGTGATCTCGCCCTTCCAGGTAACTTCCCCCAGTTTATATAGTGGGCATGACATGCTGTGGTATGGAATACCTCTTTGGCTAGTTTGGGTCAGGTGTCCTGTCTCTGCTTCCTCCTGGCTTCCCCTCCTCCCTGGCAGAGCATGAGACTCAGAACATCCTTAATCGGAATAAACATTACTTAGCAAGAACTAAAAACATCAGTGTGTTATTGTCCTGGGTTTATCAGGAGCCGTTTTGCTCCTTCTTAGTAACTGGTGCAAGCCCTGTGTTTGACTTCCAGCCTGGGCAGAGAGCTGGTAACACCAGTTGTTTTTAATTGTTGTTAAGTGATGTTTATTCTGGCCAAGGACTTTGTGAGTCTCATGCTCTGTTGGGGACGAGGGGATGCTGGGAGGAAGCAGAGACAGGACACCTGACCCAAGCTAGCCAAAGAGGTATTCCATACCACAGCACGTCATGCCCAGGGAGGTAACTGGGAGTTACCCGGAAGGGCACACTCTCTCTCCGGGGGGGGGGGCTCAAACTCGTTCGGCAGTGGTATTGTATTCTCTTGTTATTTTCTCTTATCAATATTATCATTGGTGGTAGCAGTAGTGATTTGTGTTATACCTTAGTTACTGGGCTGTTCTTATCTCAACCCGTGGGAGTTACATTCTCCTCGCCATCCCTCCAGGAGCGGGGAGGGTCGGGGTGGGGTGGTGAGTGGACGAGCTGTGTGGATCGGTTTAAACCACGACAGTTATTAGCACTGTTCCCAGTCTAAAGTCGAAAACACAGCACTGCACCAGCTCCTAAGAAGAAGAAAAATGACTGCTACTGCTGAACCCAGGACACCAGGGTACACTGGTAGTTACTGTCCTCCAACTAGACTTTGTGCTGCTGACTATCACCCTATGGGCCTAGCTATTCAGCCATTTTTTGTTCCACCTCACTCTCTGCTCATCCTGCCTATACATCAACAGCTTCTCCATGAGGATCTAATGGGAGATGATGTCGAAAGTTTCCCTGAAGGTTAGGTAGGCAATATCCACTGCTCTCCCCTCCTCTACCAAGCCAGTAGTTCTACACATAAAGGTTATCAAGTTGGTCAAGCAAGGCTTCCTCTTGGTGAAGCCATGCTGACTACTCCTGGCTGTTTTTCCTGTCCTTCATGTACCTGGAAGTGGTTTCCAGGATTAGCTGCTCCATCACCTTTTCCAGGGTTAGAGATGAGGCTGACTAGCCTGTAGTTCCCTGGGTCCCCTTTCTTGAAGATAGGACTGACATTTGGTTTCTTTCAGTCTTTAAGCACCTCTTGCAATTGCCACAATTGTTCAAATATTATTTAAAATAGCCTTGCAATGGCATCAGCCAGCTCCCTTGGCACTTGTGTGGGTGCATCCCATCAGGGCCTGTGAGCTTATGTATGTCTACTTTGCTTAAGTATTCCCTGACCTGATCTTCCACCAAGAGCACATCTTCCTTGCTCCGGTCTTTCCCCTTATCTCTGGGACCTGTGATTCTTGAAGGCCTGTCTTGCCCAGTAAAGACTGAGGCAAAGAAGGCATTCAGTACCTCAGCCTTTTTCCATGTTCTTTGTCATCAAGGCCCCTGCCCCATTCAGCAGTGTGCCCACATTTTCCCAGTCTTCCTTTTGCCACTTGGGTACTTATAGAAGCCCTTCTTGTTGCCTTTGTTGGAGGTGACATTTAAATATTAACCAGCTTTCTTGGGCTCCTCTTCCATGCAGGGCCTTATCCCATAGAACTCTTCCAAAGAGATCCCTGAAGAGGGCAAGACTGCTCTCTGCAGGTCCAGTGTTGTGATCTTGCTTTTGCACACACACACACACACACACACACACAACTCTGCTATCTCAAGGTCATTGCAGCCAAGGCTGCATTTGACCTTCACATCCTCAATGAGCCTTTCTTTCTTTGTGGGTATGAGGTCCAGCAGAACACCTTTCCTTGTTGGCTCCTTTGTCACCTGTCATTGATGCTCTCCAGGAACCTCCTGGTTTGCTTATGCCCTGATGTGCCCTGTGGAGGGCTAGATCGCTGCTCAGGTCAGGCTGGGTATCGGTCAGCATGTGGTGAGCGGTTGTATTCTTTTCCCTTGTTATTTCCCTTGTCATTATTGTTACTGGTGGCAGCAGTAGTGGTTTTGTGTTATACCTTAGTTACTGGACTCTTCTTATATTAGCCTGTGGGAGTTACATTCTTTCGATTCTCCTCCCCATACCTCTGGGAGCAGGTGGAGAAAGGGGGTGGGGGGGAAGTGAGTGAGTGGCTGTGTGGTTCTGAGTTACCGTCTGGGCTTAAACCATAGCATGGCATACCTTACCTGAAGCCGGTATTTGCTGGTTTAGTGTTTATCATCTGGGAGGCCTGGGCTGAAGTTCTTGTTTCACTGTACTTCATGGTAGTAGCTTGTAATACAGTAGAATCATTGGTCATGTAACTGGGCTGGTATGCCTTCTCAGCATGGTCATCACATCTGTACTATGGGAGGCGTGTAATGGGAATTGTTAACAGTTGCACATCTTTCATTTTCCTTCCCTCGGGGGTTCAACCTGTGGAGGAGATATTCCCCCACACACTCTGCTCCCCCACCAGGCTATTTACTGTAGGAATAGATTCTGGAAAAGTTTAACATCTTGAATATCATTTCAATGCCCTTGAAAGCACCCTGCTCATTTTGCTGGGAACCAGCTTGTTGCTGCATATGCTCTCTATTTTTTGCCTACGGTATGACCACCCTGAGAACGCCTAATCTTGTCCAATCTTGGAAGCTAAGCAGGGTCTGGCTCAGGTCTTGTCTAAGTTTAAATGACTATTTAAGAGTACTGCCAAGATATCTTCCCTGAGGCTGGACAGTCATGAGTGGCAAGATGTGTGGGATTTTATGGGCAAGCACTTAAGCCAATTGGTCCTTCCAGTGCTTTGGAACTTTACCCCTGAACAAGTTCAAAATCCAGAAAAAAATAGTAAAACACTTAAATTAGGTGTGCTGTCATCCTGGCAGTACCAGAGAGGGACAACTTGCTGCAATGTACCGGGGCTTGGCCTACACAGAATCACAGAATCCCAAGGGTTGGAAGGGACCTAAAAAGATCATCTAGTCCAACCCCCCTGCAAGAGCAGGGTAACCTACAGTACATCACACAGGAACTTGTCCAGGCGGGCCTTGAATATCTCCAGTGTAGGAGACTCCACAACCCCCTTTTAGAGCCCTCTTCTGTAAAGAGCAGGAAAAAGATGTCCCTGGATCTGATTGCACAGCAACAGACAGCACAGCTATGGAGAGCCTTCCAGAGTGACAGAAAATGAGCATCAGTGATGGCAACAGCCAATGGCTAGGTGACATGGGAACCTGAAAGAGTCAGGCTTAGAATAGAATCATAGAATAGTTAGGGTTGGAAAGGACCTCAAGATCATCTCGTTCCAACCCCCCTGCCACAGGGCAGGGACACCTCACACTAAACCATGTCACCCAAGGCTTCATCCAACCTGGCCTTGAACACTGCCAAGGATGGAGCACTGACAACCTCCCTGGGCAACCGATTCCAGTGTCTCACCACCCTAACAGGAAAGAATTTCCTCCTTATATCCAATCTAATCTTCCCCTGTTTAAGTTTTAACCCGTTACCCCTTGTCCTGTCACTACAGTCCCTGACGAAGAGTCCCTCCCCAGCATCCCTATAGGCCCCCTTCGGATACTGGAAGGCTGCTATTAGGTCCCCACGCAGCCTTCTCTTCTCCAGGCTGAACAGCCCCAACTTTCTCAGCCTGCCTTCATACGGGAGGTGCTCCAGTCCCCTGATCATCCTGGTGGCCCTCCTCTGGACTTGTTCCAGCAGTTCCATGTCCTTTTTATGTTGAGGACACCAGAACTGCACACAATACTCCAGGTGAGGTCTCACAAGAGCAGAGTAGAGGGGCAGGATCACCTCCTTCGACCTGTTGGTCACACTCCTTTTGAGGCAGCCCAGGATACGGTTGGCTTTCTGGGCTGCGAGCGCACACTGCCGGTTCATGCTCATTTTCTCATCGACCAGCACCCCTAAGTCCTTCTCCACAGGGCCGCTCTGAATCTCTTCTTTGCCCAGTCTGTAGCTGTGCCTGGGATTGCTCCGACCCAGGTGTAGGACCTTGTACTTGTCATGGTTGAACTTCATAAGGTTGGCATCAGCCCACCTCACAAGTGTGTCAAGGTCCCTCTGGATGGCATCCCTTCCCTCCAGCATATCAACCGGACCACACAGCTTGGTGTCATCGGCAAACTTGCTGAGGGCACACTCAATCCCACTGTCCATGTCAGCGACAAAGATGTTAAACAAGACCGGTCCCAACACCGATCCCTGAGGGACACCACTTGTTACCGGTCTCCAGCCGGACATCGAGCCATTGACCACAACTCTTTGTGTGCAGCCGTCCAGCCAGTTCTTTATCCACCGAGTAGTCCATCCATCAAATTGATATCTCTCCAATTTAGAGAGAAGGATGTGGTGTGGGACAGTGTCAAACGCTTTGCAGAAGTCCAGGTAGATGACATCAAATGCTTTACCCATATCCATCAAATCTGTAGCCCCATCATAGAAGGCCACCAAATTGGTCAGGCAGGATTTCCCCTTAGTGAAGCCATGCTGGCTGTCACCAAGCACCTTGTTGTTTTTCATGTGCCTTAGCATGCCGTCCAGGAGAATGTGCTCCAAAATTTTACCATACACAGAGGTGAGACTGACTGGTCTGTAATTCCCTGGGTCTTCCATTTTCCCCTTCTTGAAAATGGGAGTTATATTTCCCTTTTTCCAGTCGTCGGGAACTTCACCTGACTGCCATGATTTTTCAAATACGATGGCCAGTGGCTTAGCAACTTCATTCGCCAGCTCCTTCAGGACCCGCGGATGGATTCCATCAGGTCCCACAGACTTGTGTGCGTTCAGATTTTGAAGATGGTCTCGAACCAGATCCTCTCCTACAGTGGGCCCAAGGTCTTCATTCTCACAGTCCCTGCATCTACCTTCTAAGACCTGGGTGGTGCAGTCAGAGCCTTTGCCAGTGAAGACCGAGGCGAAGAAGTCATTCAGAACCTCAGCCTTCTCCTAATCATGTGTAGCCAGTTCTCCCGAAAGCTTCCTCAGGGGGCCTATGTTGTCCCTAGTCTGATTTTTGTTTGCTACGTACCTGTAGAATCCCTTCCTGTTTTCCTTAACATCCCTGGCTAGGTTTAATTCTAACTGGGCCTTAGCCTTCCTAACCTGGTCCCTAGCTTCCCAGACAACATCCCTGTACTCTACCCAGGCCGCCTGTCCTTGCTTCCATTTTTTATAAGCCTCTTTTTTCCTTTGAATTTTCCTCAGCAGCTCCTTATCCATCCAAGGAGGTCTCCTGGCCCTCGTGCTGCACTTCCTTCTAGTTGGGATGCAGCACTCCTGAGCTTGTAGCAGGTGATCCTTGAATATCAACCAAGAGTCTTGGGCCCCCCTGCCCTCCAGGGCTATATCACATGGAACCTTGCTAAGCAGGCTCCTGAAGAGGCCTAAGTCTGCTCTTTTGAAGTCCAGGGCAGTGAGCTTGCTACACGCTCCTCTCACTGTCCTGGGGATCTCAAATTCGACCATCTTGTGATCGCTGCATCCAAGGCTGCCCTGGAGCACCACATTCTCAACAAGCCCTTCCCTGTTGGTGAGCACAAGGTCAAGCATGGCACCTCTCCTTGTCGGCTCCTCTATTAATTGCAGAAGGAAGTTGTCTTCCACACAATCGAGGAACCTCCTGGATTGCTTGTGCCGTGCAGTGCTATCGTTACAACAGATGTCAGGGTGGTTGAAATCCCCCATGAGAACAAGGGCCTGCGAGCGTGAGGCTTTTCCTATCTGTCTGTAGAGTGTTTCATCCACAGGTTCTCCTTGATCAGGAGGCCTGTAACAGATTCCTACAGTAATGTCTCCCACGGCTGTTTTTCCTTTAACCCTGACCCACAAACTCTCTGTAAACTGCTCACCTGCCCCCAGACAGAGTTCCATACTCTCCAGCCTATCCCTAACATAAAGGGCAACTCCCCCTCCCCACTTGCCAGGCCTGTCCTTTCTAAAGAGTCTGGAACCTTCCATTGTGTCGTGGTTTAAACCCAACCTCGTTCACTCACACCCCCTCCCCCCCCTTCTTGCCCTCCCCCTGTTCCTGGACGGACGGAGAGGAGAATCGAAAAGAATGCAACTCCCACGGGTTGAGATAAGAACAGTTTTGTAACTAAGGTATAACACAAATCACTGCTGCTAGTGTTAGAGAAAAAGGCAAAATTTTACGATAACTAAACATTAGAAATGATTATATTTGAAAATTTATAAATCAGTAGTGTGGGTTTGGAAATACTGTAATTTTCCAGTACTGTTTGTAGTTTTGTACCAGAGTTATTCAGTAGCCAATGTTAACAATGGTAGGCTAGGTGGCAAGAGCTAACATAATTACATATGGTAAAGGGCATACGGGTGGATTTAAAAGTATTGTGAAAGTCTATCGAAGTAGAAATTAATGGACACACCAGGGTAGTCAAGTGAGAACAAGACAATGCTGGCGTCCACACAATGGTTGGGATATATCCAAAGAACAGAAAGGTGAAGGAGGACAGAGCGAGGAAGACTTCTTACTTCATCTGAGGAAGACTCCTTACTTCATCAATGCGACCACCAGAAGAGGCTGCGCAAGCGCAGAAGAGGCTGATGTCGTAATAGACTGATGTGGCAATCCTTGATACATATGTAGTAGTTAATGATGCAATCCGTGTTAAATATGTATTAGTAACCAAATTTTAGCGTATAAATTGCGAACGCGATGTGACGAGGTCGAAGCCAGATTTGGGCGAGCGCCCCTGGTTTCCCAGCGCTGCAATAAAGCACCTCATATAACCATTCCGGTGGTTATGTGTTTATTCTTACGCTAACATTTTGGCGACCCAGATGGGACCTCGCGGGCATTGCTGAGGCGGATCGCGTTTCGACCCCGCTCCAGCCGGCACCGAGAAATTCTCGGGGAGCCATCGACCGCAACCGACCTCTGCTGCTCACGACGGACCTCTGACACGGTAAGAAAGGTGCTTTATTTAAGTTACAGAACCGATTTCTAGTAAAAGTATGGTGTATTGACCTTTGGTAAGGTCTGGTAAAAGCCTGCCTGTTATACGCATCGAAAAGCTGCGTTTGGCTGGGCTAGTAGTAAAGCCTGCCTGTTAGACGCGGTGAAAGCTGCGCTTGGTTGGGGCTAGAGAGCTCTCGGGGTAAAAGCCTAGGCGCCGTCCGTTAGACAGTAGCGAAAGCTCTGCAGGTTCGGCAAACGTGGTTATGGTATTGGTATTTGTGCTGCGGGATCAGCATCTGTCTGTATAATTCCTGTAACGTAGTGGTAAGTGTGTGTGCGTGTTTTGGAGATCTCTTTGTATTTACAAAATGCCATTGGTCCCTAAGTCGTCTCCATTAGGTTGTTTTTTTAAGTCACTGCAAGGAGGGTCGGTTTGGGCAGAGCATGCAAAAGAGTAAACTAATTGATTACTGTAATGTACGGTGAATGCAATATGAATTAGAAGACCAGGAAAAATGGCCTGAGAATGGAACTTTACAGTATAATACTATCTTGCAGTTGATGTTGTATTGCAAAAGGGAAGGAAAATGGGACGAGTTTCAAGGGAGGCAGGAGCGAGCTGGAAAGCCCTGCTGCCGCCTTCCTCCCACCCACCTACCCCTCCTCCTTTACCCCTCTCCTTTCCCCACTCCCTTTCCCTTCCTTCAAAAAAAAAAAAAAGGGAAAATTGAAAAAAAAAAAAAAAAAAGAAAAGATGAATGGCAGAAATCCTATGGAATAATGGTTGTTAAGGTAAATACTAATGAACAATGTAAGGGATGTGTTACTACTAAGAAAAGAGGTATAGGGTGTCTTGCTTTAAAGAATAATTTACAACATCAGAAAGATATTGAAAGCTTGGATTTGACAGTTGCCCCATCAGCCCCACTGGCATTAAATGAAGAAAGGGGGGGAGGAAGAAGATTTTGTAATTAAAAAAAAAAAAAAAAAAAGAAAAAAAAAAGAGAATGAATGTAGACAGAATGTGATATAATCAATGTGCCCTTTGCAAGCAGGAAGGACATTGGAAAAATGAATGTCCATCAAAAGGGGGGCAGTTCATGTCAACAAGAAATCCTTTTGCAGGATCCGACATGGCTAAAACAATGTTGTTGGGGGATTTTGTTAATCAAAGCTGACTAAGCCAAGCAGAAAATAAAGAACCCCTTGTAAAGATCCAACTAGGAGAGGAGGAAGTAAAATTTTTTAATAGACACAGGGACTACATATTCAGTTTTAAATGATTTACACAGGGGGTTAAGGGAAAGAACTATGACAATTGTGAGAGCCACAGGGAAGGAGGAAATACGGCCATTCTTGCAGCCCCTAGATCTGCGATTTGGAGGGAAGGAATTAACACACGAATTTCTATATGTGCCTGAATGCCCCATTCCCCCTTTAGGACGGGACTTATTGGCCAAATTGGATGCAATAATCATTTTGAAGATGATGTATTAATAATGCAAATCCCCGAATCAAAAGCAGGACAGATTTTGGTTCTTAAAAAAAAAAAAAACAAAAAAAAAAAACCATTGCTCAAATTCCAAAAGAGGTAAAAGAGGCTGTGATACCGACAGTTTGGGAGACAGAAATCCCGGGAAAATCAAAAGCAGCTCAACCAGTAACAGTGGAATTAAAAGATAGGGTTAGGCCAGTAAGAGTTAAACAATATCCTCCGAAGCTAGAGGCAAATTTTGGGATTATAAAAACAATTGAGAAATTTTTGAAATATCGAATTTTGGAAGAATGTGAATCAGACTATAACACACTAATTTTTCCAGTAAGAAAACGAAACAGTGAATATAGGTTAGTACAGGATCTAAGGGCAATAAATAAAATAACAAAAGATATCCCCCCCAGTAGTAGCAAATCCTTATACACTGTTAACATCTGTGAAGGAAAAATATAAATGGTTTACAGTGATTGATTTAAAAGATGCCTTCTTCTGCATTCCTCTTAATAAAAATAGCAGGAAACTGTTTGCATTTGAATGGGAAGAATCCACAGAGTGGACGAAAAACAGAACTAACGTGAACCAAACTACCACAAGGATTCAAAAACAATCCAACCCTTTTTGGGAATCAATTGGCTAAGGAACTGGAGACATGGACTACTCAAGGAAAGGTACAGGTACCAAGATCACAATATCTCCGATTGCAATACGTAGATGGTATCTTTATTGTAGCAGAACAGAAATCATTATGCATGAAAGTGACTATTGAAATCCTGAACCAGCTAGGAATAAAAACTGCATAGAGACAATTTGTGCCATTCCAGAACCATGGAATTTACATGAGTTAAGAACATTTTTGGGCATGGCAGGATGGTGCACGTTGTGGATAATGAATTACGGACTTATTGCTAAACCCCTGTATGAAGCCCAAAAAAAAAAAAAAATCACATGCTTTTGTTTGGGACAAACCACAGAAAGAGGCCTTTAAAAACTGAAGAAGACGTTAATAAAATCACCAGCATTGGGACTCCCAGATTTGACAAAAGACTTTCAGTTATTTGTCCATGAGAGGCAGAGATTGACGTTGGGAGTATTAACCCAGAAAATTGGAAGCTGGAAAAGACCAGTAGGATATTTTTCAAAACAACTAGATCCGGTAAGTGTGGGATGGCCTTCATGTTTAAGAACGGTAGTGGCAACTATTGTTCTAATACAGGAGGCCAGAAAACTGACTCTGGGAAAACATATTGAAGTGTTTGTACCACATATGGTAAAAACTGTCTTGGAACAAAAGGGGGGTATTGGTTATCCCCTAGCCGAATGATGAAATATCAAGCAATCTTAACAGAACAAGATGATGTGAATCTAAAGACTACTAATTTGTTAAATCCAGCAGCTTTTCTAGGAACTGACCTAGAGGAAGGAACTCTTGAACATACCTGTACAGAGGTCATTGAGCATATATATATATGCAACCAGAACAGACTTAAAAGAGGTACCTCTTGAGCAACCGGACTGGGAACTTTTCACAGATGGAAGCAGCTTTGTGGAGAACAGAACACGGTACGCAGGATATGCTGTAACAATGCAACAAAAGGTAATTGAGGCAAAAACATTACCTCCTCGGACGTCAGCTCAATGGGCAGAGCTGATAGCTCTTACAAGAACGTTGGAACTGAGCGACGATAAAAGGTGAATGTATGAACTGATTCAAAGTATGCGTTTGGTATAATACATATACACGGAACATTGTAAAAAGAACGAGGACTGTTGTCTTCACAAGGGACTAATATAAAATATCAAGAAGAAATTTTGAAACTGATAATCGCTGTACAAAAAAAAACAAACAGATAGCCAGTATGCATTGTAAAGCACACCAAGGAGGAACTTCGAAGATATCCGAAAAAAAATACAGTGGCAGATTGGACAGCTCGACAAGTTGCCCGAAAGGTATGGAACATGATGGCCCTGATACCTCTCAAGGTAAGCCCACTCCATACCTATCTTTCACAAGATCCTAATTATTCAAAAGAAGATGAAAAGCTGGCAGGACTTTTGGAGGCTCAAAAGAATTCTGAAGGGTGGTATACAACAACAACTGGACAAATAATAGTACCACCAGCAATAATGCGAAAAATCCTACAAACTGAACACCAAAAATGTCATTGGGGTGCGGAAGTATTGGTAACTTATTTAAGGCTAGGAATAATTTCCACACAGATGTTAACGATGGCAAAAGCAGTAGGATCAAAATGTGAAATTTGTTTAAAAAAACAATCCGATAGTAAGGAGACAAATTGAAATAGGAAAAATTAAAATAGGAATGAAGCCAGGAGATTATTGGCAGGTTGATTTAGCGGAATTACCAAAAGTACAAGGATACAAATATCTGTTAGTAGGGGTTGACACCTTTTCTGGATGGCCAGAAGCCTTTCCCTGTCGTACCAATCAAGCAAAAGAAGTGGTGAAATGATTACTTAGAGAAATCATCCCACGGTTTGGAGTTCCTTTAGGAATATCATCAGATAGGGGTCCACATTTTATTGCCAACCATAGTACAAGAAGTTAGTAAACTATTAGGAATATCATGGAACTTACACACTCCTTGGAGGCCCCAATCTAGTGGACAGGTAGAAAAGATGAACCAAACAATAAAAAGACAAATCAGTAAAATATGTCAGGAAGCCAAAATAAAATGGCCACAAGCATTGCCTATAGCTCTGCTACGAATTAGAATAAAACCCAGAAGTAAAATGTCAGTAAGCCCCTATGAAATCCTCTATGGAAAACCATATGAGGCACCGGAACCCAACCCTAATACCCATATTAAAGGGAATCAGGATGTTTATAATTATGTGCTATCTCTCGGTAGAACCTTAACTCGACTGCGAAGCACTCTGGTGTGGAATAGGCCACTATCTCTGGAAAATCCAGCACATGATATCCAACCAGGAGGCCAAGTATACATCCGGAACTGGAATGAAGAACCATTAAAAGAACGGTGGGACGGACCATATCAAGTATTGCTAACCACATTCACAGCAGTGAAGGTAAAAGGAATAGATTCTTGGATACATTATACACGAATAAAGAAAGTTTCAAAAATCTGGGAAACACAGGTACTAGGCCCTACAAAACTAAAACTGGAATGTAAATAAGATGCCTGGGTTCTATTATAAAACTTTGATTTTCATATGGTCGTTAACAGAGCTGACAGCTGTTTTTATCCTAGCAATCCCTCAGAAAGATGTTTTAAAACGACCTAAACCAAGATGCCATTCTGACTTGCAAGTTCACAAAAACCACTCCAATAGGACCAACACCAACAAGGGTAGTTGGGAAAAAGATAAATGGTTCTATAGGACTGGATATACAATTAGCCATAGCGAAACTAAGGTTACAAGAAAAAGGACTAAAAGATCAGTAAATTCAACACAAATAATCCAATTGTATCATCGAAATCCTGAGGAAAATTTAATGATAGGACTGATTGAAGATTTTGCAAAGATGAAAAACACAAGTAGAATAACAGCTTGTTTACCAATACCCAGAGCGGCAGGAGAACCAACTGAATGGGGAATAATAACATTCTCACTTTCAGAAATTAACAGAGCAATCACTTGTCAGGAAAAGGAGGTAACGGAAAACATGACAGTGACAGAATATCGAGAAGAAGGTGTTTTTGGAGATCCTGCAGTTTTAGTACTAAGGTCAGTCTGTGAGAGATACCAAAATGCTCAATTTACCTCTGTAAGAGATGAATGAGGAAAATGTATTTATAAGAAAGAAATCAAGATAAACAGGCAAAAAAGGGTGTGGGAATGTGGAAAAACAAATAGTTCAAAACAAGACTGGAATACAATTTGGTCAGTGAGCATTTTACAGAAATTCCAATATATTGGGAACATCTCTTGGTGTCTTAGATGGACAGGAAAACAAAACTTAACAGAAAATATAAACATCAGTAACTTACTGTCCATAAATAGGGTTAGTCAAAATATAATCAAAAATGTTCCTTGGTGGAATTGTACCAGAATCTTAGATTGTGACACTGACCCTGAGGAAATTACAATACCTCCAGTCAAGATTGCTTTAAAGGCAGGATGCGCGTGCCGAGGACTGAAAATTGGAGGAAAAGTAATACAAGTCCCCGTTGACAATATAGATTGTAAATATTCAACAGTGCATAGTATGGGACATTTCGTTTAGGCAGCAAGTGACGGAACCTGGACTACCCACCTACCCATGAAAGGTCCAGCTAAAGAAATTACTTTAGGATTACCGACTCTTTGTCCAATTTGGAAAAATTCACCATTCAAAGGCAAATTAGAAATCTTACAAATTCGAACAAGAAGAGATATAGATAATAACGACAATAATGATAAAGACATTTGGCAGGAGCCCTCAACAGGAGTTAAGATAGGATGGGCTTTTGAATCTCTACTTGCCCCAGTGGCAGCATATCGAAACAGAGAAATGATTGACAACCTGTTTAGTCAAACAAAAGGGTTAGCCAGAATAACAAAAAAAGGGATTCAAAGATATAAATTTGCAATTACAAGCCACAACTAAAATGACCTTGCAGAACAGAATGGCATTGGACATATTACTTAAGGAACATGGCGTTTGTGGATATTTAAAGGACAGAGTGGATCACTGCTGTATTCACATTCCTAAAGTGACCACAGATATAGAATACAACATTTCCCAGCTGTACAACATTGAAAAAGAAACGGAAAAAGAAAAAGAATATATTGAACAAAATTGGACTGGAGCACTCTTTGATGATCTAGGCCTTCACCTCACAGGATGGGTCCATTCCCTCGTACAAACTATAATAGTGATACTGATTGTATTTTTAATGCTATATTTGATGTATCTTTGTATTCGAAAGGAAATAGCCCAAAACAGAGCATGGACCCATCGAATCATAGAGGCAGTAACTAGGAAACATCTGAAATACCCTACACCTCCACTGACTTATCAGGAGACAGCTACCTAAGAGAATGAAAATACTTACTTAAGTGAAGTATTTTCAAAGGGGGGAAATGTTAGAGAAAAAGGCAAAATTTTACGATAACTAAACATTAGAAATGATTATATTTGAAAATTTATAAATCAGTAGTGTGGGTTTGGAAATACTGTAATTTTCCAGTACTGTTTGTAGTTTTGTACCATAGTTATTCAGTAGCCAATGTTAACAATGGTAGGCTAGGTGGCAAGAGCTAACATAATTACATATGGTAAAGGGCATACGGGTGGATTTAAAAGTATTGTGAAAGTCTATCGAAGTAGAAATTAATGGACACACCAGGGTAGTCAAGTGAGAACAAGACAATGCTGGCGTCCACACAATGGTTGGGATATATCCAAAGAACAGAAAGGTGAAGGAGGACAGAGCGAGGAAGACTTCTTACTTCATCTGAGGAAGACTCCTTACTTCATCAATGCGACCACCAGAAGAGGCTGCGCAAGCGCAGAAGAGGCTGATGTCGTAATAGACTGATGTGGCAATCCTTGATACATATGTAGTAGTTAATGATGCAATCCGTGTTAAATATGTATTAGTAACCAAATTTTAGCGTATAAATTGCGAACGCGATGTGACGAGGTCGAAGCCAGATTTGGGCGAGCGCCCCTGGTTTCCCAGCGCTGCAATAAAGCACCTCATATAACCATTCCGGTGGTTATGTGTTTATTCTTACGCTAACATTTTGGCGACCCAGATGGGACCTCGCGGGCATTGCTGAGGCGGATCGCGTTTCGACCCCGCTCCAGCCGGCACCGAGAAATTCTCGGGGAGCCATCGACCGCAACCGACCTCTGCTGCTCACGACGGACCTCTGACACGGTAAGAAAGGTGCTGCACTGAGTGCAGCCCTGCCCATCGTGCTTCTTTCCCTCACAAGACCAGTGCAGGCACCCTCTACACTCCGAGCTCTGCACTGCAGCCTCCCCTGTCATCTGCTCTGTCTGGGTTCCTACACTGGCCACGTGTGTATGCTACCTGACCTTAGGAGGGAGAGGGTCAGCAACAACTGCAGGAGAAGCCTAGGAGACACCCTCAAGCAGAGGAGCCCCCCCCAGCCCAGTCCAGCAGTTTGAACCTCTTAGCTGGACCCACTATGCTAACATGCTGGATTTCTCTACTGGACCTAGGTCTCCCTCCCACCAGACACAGAAGTCATGCCTCTCACTAACATTAGTTGCAGAATAACCTGACCTAAACCATGGAAAATACCTGTCTAGTATAAATGAGACACCCACTACAGCTGAACCTGTCAGCAACAGTTCTGCATGCTTTAGCCTGATCTAGACTGAATAACTTTTTCAAACTCTGAACAGCTATCTAAACTGAATTTCCATGATTTTTTTTTTTTTATGGTTTGGTTTGGTTTTAGTTTCACTAGTATCTTCAAGATAAAACATGGAAATATGGAGGTTGTGAATGCTCCATCCCTGGCGGTGTTCAAGGCCAGGTTGGATGAAACCTTGGGTGGCATGGTTTAGTGTGAGGTGTCCCTGCCCATGGCAGGGGGGTTGGAACTAGTTGATCTTAAGGTCCTTTCCAACCCTAACTATTCTATGATTCTATGATTCTGGCGAAAGCAGACTAGTCCAGCCACTGGGGGAGTAAAACCTGAACTGTTGTGGTTTAAGCCCAGCCAGTAACTCGGAATCATGCAGCCACTTGCTCACTCCTCACCTTCTTCCCCCCCCGATCCCGGGGGGACGGGGAGGAGAATCGAAAGAATGTAAATCCCACAGGGTGAGATAAAAACAGTCTAGTAACTAAGGTATAATACAAAACTACTGCTGCTACCGCCAATAATAATAATGATAAGGGAAATACAAGAGGTAAAAATACAATTGTTCACCACCTGCCGACCGATACCCAGCCCGACCCAAGCAGTGGTCTGAGCCTTCCAGGTTGCTCCCCCCATTTAATATACTGGGCATGATGTACCCACTATATATGTATATATAAAGGGGTATGGAATACCCCTTTGGCTAGTTCGCGTCAGGTGTCCTGTGTCTGCTTTCTCCCAGCTTCCAGTGCCCCTCCTCACTGGCAGAACATGAGACTAAAAAGTCCTTGATCAGAGTAAGCAATACTTAGCAACAACTCAAAACATTGGTGTGTTATCAGAGTTATTCTCAGACTCAAGTTGAAAAAACAGCACTGCACCAGCTACTAAGGAGAAAAATGGCTGCTACAGCGGAACCCACAACAAGAGCACACCCACAGAATGAGAAGACCTTTGCCCCGTGCAAGCATAGTAGCAGAAGAGAATGACACTGCAGATATTATAATTGTACATAAATCACTAACCAATAATTGTAACTGGGTGTGTACTACCTTGTAATTTTTTGTGTATAAATGTAAGGATGAAATCGGCATTGGTTGTGCTTGATTTGTGGAAATTCCACCTAGCACCCAGCGCTGCAATAAAGAAGTGCCTGCTTCTTAATGCTACATTGGTGTTAAGGAGTTTTATTCTTCTGACTTTTGGTGACAGTTTTTTGTGACCCAGATGGGACCTGGCAAGTGAGACTGGAAGAGATCGAGTGCCAATCAAACTCTGGACAGCACTGAGGAATTCTCAGGGAGGAACATCACCCTTGACTCTTAAAGCTCCTCGCAACGTTCCCTGGAATAAAAAAAGGATAAGGCACTTCTTTCAGAATTTGGTTTAGAAAGCCTGACTGTATGGCGGTGAAAGCTGTGCAGGGTTGAGGCTAAGAGGGTATCCGTTTGCTTTGGAAGCCTAGACGTCTGCCTGTAAGTCATAAGCAAAAGCTATTACAGGGTTGGACTTCGGCTGGAAATTACTGTTGCATGTTTGGTAATTACTATTTGCACTGGTATTTGATAATCACTGTTGCATGTTTTGTAATTAACATTTACGTATTTTATTGTTATTTAGGAATTGCCGATTGCATGTTTTGGTGATTACTTTTGCATACTTTATTGTAATTTGATAATTAGAATCATAGAATCATAGAATAGTTAGGGTTGGAAAGGACCTCAAGAGCACTTTGCATAAGTCCATGTAAATGACATCAACTGCTCTACCCCTGTCCCTCAATTCTGTAGCCCTATCCTAGAAGGCCACCAAATTGGTCAGGCAGGATTTCCCTTTAGTGAAGCCATGTTGGCTGTCACCAAGTACCTCACTGTTTTTCATGTGCCTTGTCCTGGGTTCAGCAGTAGCAGTCACTTTTCTCCTTCTTAGTAGCTGGTGCAACACTGTGTTTTGACTTTTGGCCTGGGAACAGAGCTGATAACACAAAAGTTTTAGTCTGACCAAGGACTTTCTGAGCCTCATGCTCTGCCAGGGAGGAGGGAAAGCCGGGAGAAAGCAGAGACAGGACACCTGACCCAAGCTAGCCAAAGAGGTATTCCATACCACAGCACGTCATGCCCAGGGAGGTAACTGGGAGTTACCCGGAAGGGCACCACCATATAATAAACTGTCAGAAAGTGAAAAACAGTATGCTTTGTTTACTGATGGGTCCTGCCGTATTGTGGGAAAGCATCGGAGATGGAAGGCAGCTGTATGGAGTCCTCGACGACAAGTTGCAGAAACTGCTGAAGGAGAGGGCTAATCGAGTCAGTTTGCAGAAATGAAAGCCATCCAGCTGGCCCTGGACATAGCTGAACGAGAAAAGTGGCCAGTACTTCATCTCTACACTGACTCACGTGTGGTGGCAAATGCCCTTTGGTGGTGCTTGCAGCAATGGAAGCAGAGCAACTGGCAACACAGAGGTAAACCCATCTGGGCTGCTGCACTGTGGCAAGATATCGCTGACTAGGTGCAGAACCTGGTGGTGAAGGTACGCCATGGAGATGCCCATGTGCCTAAGAGTCGGGCCACTGAGGAACACCTGAAGAACCAACAAGTGGATAAAGCTGCTAAGATTGAAGTGGCTCAGATGGACTTAGATTGGCAACATAAGGGTGAATTATTTTGGGCCCGGTGGGCCCATGACACTTCAGGCCATGAGGGCAGAGATGCAACATATAGATGGGCATGTGCCCAAGGGGTGGACTTAACAATGGACACTATTGCCCAGATTATTCATGAGTGTGAAACTTGTGCTGCAATTAAACAAGCCAAACGGTTAAAGCCTCTTTGGTATGGAGGACAATGGCTGAAGTATAAATATGGGGAGGCCTGGCAGATTGACTATATCACACTCCCATCAACCCGCCAAGGAGGGAAAGCCGGGAGGAAGCAGAGACAGGACAAGAGACCCAAGCTAGCCAAAGAGGTATTCCATACCACAGCACATCATGCCCAGGGAGGTAACTGGGAGTTACCCGGAAGGGCACAGGCTCTCTTCGGGGGGGTCAAACTCTTTCGGCGGTGGTATTGTATTCTCTTCTCTTGTTATTTTCTCTTATCATTATTATCATTGGTGGTAGCAGTAGTCATTTATGTTATACCTTAGTTACTGGGCTGTTCTTATCTCAACCCGTGGGAGTTACATTCTCTTGATTCTCCTCCCCATCCCTCTTGGAGTGGTGGGGGGGGGGTGGGGTGGAAGGAAAGAAAGAGGGAGTAAAGTGGGGGGAGTGAGTGGACGAGCTGTGTGGCTTTGTGTGAACCACGGTAGCCTTTAGTGTGTTTTCCAGGAGAATCTGCTACAAGATTTTGCCAGGCACAGAAGTGAGACTGACTTGTGTGTAATTCCCTGGGCATCAAATTACCATTTGATTGTTTTGGTAATTACTGATTACGTATTTTATCATAATGGCATCAGGATTTGTTAAGTTATTTAAGATTAGAAGTTCTGGAAATTTGACCACCGTGGATAAAAGGATACCGAAAACATCGCTGTTAGTATTTTTCTTAGCACGTTTGGGTGGTTTGCATGATGATTTATGCAAAAGACAGATGATTTAATATTGTGACCACTGGTGGCTTTTGTATTTTCGTAAAGATTAAAGGAGACTAATAGAAAATATAATGATTTAAAATTCGTAACTGAGGCAGAACCTCAACAATTGGCTTTAATTTTTTATGGGACTATTAGCACTGAATATAAAAAGAGAACTCCAAAAATTAGAGGGAGAGGATTCTAGGAATTTAAATAAAATGCTTGAAGTATCATGGGAAGTTTATATCAATCAAAAAAAAAAAAAAAGAGAGCAGACTGATATCTCTTTTAACAGGGAATGCAGAGAAGAGAAGAGGTTGAGCCAGAGGAAGAGTAGGTTTTAGGAATTTTGTTAACTAAGAACCTAATGCACCCCTAGGGATAGATCAGTGTGCATATTGCAGGCAGGAGGGACATTGGAAGAAAGTCTGTCCTAGACTAAAGGCAAGTCGTCAAGAAGCTGCAAGGATGATGACCCTAGACAACTGAAGAGGAACAGAGGGGAACCCAGCTGAGCCTTTGTTTATAATTAAGCTGGGAAGCTATAAGGTTGAATTTTTAGTACATATGGGTGCCACACATTCTGTTTTGAACACTTGCAAAGGGAAATTGGGAAATGGCCAGTTATAATTGGAGCAACTGGGAAGCAAGAAAATAGATCATTCCTTCAACCCCTAGATTTGAAATTTGGAAATATGGTAATTGCACATGAATTTTTGTATGTACCAGACTGTCCGATACCTTTGTTGGGGTGAGTTTTATTGTCCAAATTAAATGTGCAAATAGTGTTTGAGAAAGGAGAGATTCTCTTAAAGATGCCAGAATCAAAGACGGGGAAATATTTACAATACAGGAGAAAGTTAAGGAATAAATACCACAGGAGGTAGATCAGGCTGTTATACATATAGTCTGGAATACAGACATACCTGGTAAATCAAAGACAACACAACCTGTAAAAATAGAGTTGAAAGAACAGGGAATCAAGCAACATCCAATCAAGCCAATGGTTAGACAAGGACTTAAGAAATTGATTGATAAGTTCTTAAAGTTTGGGATTCTTGAAGAGTGTGACTCATAATATAATACTCCAATTTCACCAGTAAAAAAAAAAAAAAAAAAAAGCCCTTCAGGTGAATATAGATTAGTTCAGGATTTAAGGACTATAAATCATATAGTTAAAGGCATATATTTTGTAGTTGCAAATCCATATACACTTTTAACAGCATTGAGAGAGGATCATAAGTGCTTTACAGTGCTTGATTTAAAGGATGCTTTCTTTTGTATACCCCTGGAGGAGGGAAGCCTAAAATTATTTGCTTTCAAGTGGAAAAATCCACAAACAGGACGAAAAACATGGGCAAGATTGCCACAAAGATTCAAAAATAGTCCAACGAGCTTTGATAACCAGTTGGTGAAGGAGCTGGAACAGTGGAAACAAAGAGATACAGAACCTAAACCTTGACATCTGCTTCTACAATACATGGATGACACCTTGATTGCTACAAAAGAGAGACCGACCTGTATTAAGGTAACAGTAGACCTTTTAAACTTTCTTGGACTAAATGTGTACAAATTGTCTAGAAATAAGGCTCAGATACCAAGTCAAACTAATATATCTGGGCTTTGGGCCCAGAACAAAAGGCCTTTCTGGACTTAAAACAGGCTTTAAGGACTGCACCAGCATTGGGACTTCCAGACTTAACCAAAGACTTTCAGTTATTTGTTCATGAAAGACAACATCTTGCGCTCTGGGTGCTGACTCAGAAAATAGGAAGCTGGAAAAGGCTAATTGGGTATTTCTTCAAGCAACTGGACACTGTAAGTAAAGGATGGCCTACTTGTCTTTGGGCAGTTGCTGCTACAGGGATGCTAATACAAGAAGCTCGAAAACTAACTTTGGGGAGGACAATAACAATATATGTACCACATATGGTAATTACTGTTTTAGAACAAAAGGGGGGTCATTGGCAGAATACCAAGTGATTTTTGTATGTATTTGTGTATATTTTTGTATGTGATTTTTGTAAATACCGAGTGATTTTGACAGAACAAGATGATGTTGTTTTGAAAACAAACTAACCTGATTAACCCTGCAGGTTTTTTTTGAACTCTGTACAGGAAGAAGGACAATTAGAACATGACTGTTTGATGACCATTGAACATGCTTATTCCAGTCAAGAAGAGTTAAAGGATAGACTGCTGGATGATCCTGATTGGGAACTATACACGGATGGTAGCAGTTTTGTGGAGGATGGATGTCACATTAAAAGGCAAGACAATGTGGCAAAAAATAAACTGACTAGTCCCAGGAGTCAAGGGTAATCTGCTAATGGAATTTTCCTCGACTCATCCACAATGATGTCTTCCCTAATATTCCTCCTTTGTTGGGCCATTTTATAATATTTTTCACCTTCAAGGTGAAGCTTGAGTGACTCTAGTCATACATACATATTATTGGTGTAAAATTCTCTTGCTTTGCTTTTAAATTTATATACCACAAAGAATTCAAAGAGCATGCTCAAAGAGGGGTGATCTCACTTTGGAGGTGGGTAGCATTAGAGATGGAGGTGTGATTTTGTATTATAATGTATTAAAATGCATTATAATGAAGCAAAGTTCACACAAAGGACAGCACTTTGTCAAAAGATTGTTGGCTCAGGGTAGCAATTATGCAGCTTATCAGTTTCTAGTGCCACTAGTTCCCATCTCTGCTGGTGTTAGGACAGATCGTGGCTGCAGAATCTCCACTGCTCCATCCTCCGTCAATGTCGCCACGGGAAACTGCTGTGGAGTGCACATTCCTGACATACTAGGTGTAGCTGCATCTTCCCCTGAAAGTCTATTTTTCCTTTATGTGTGAACAATGCTACATTTTAAATATAAGTTTAATTTCTAATTATTCCACAATGGAATTTGATATGCAGGATATGCGGTGACTACTTCAGCTCAAAATGCAGAACTGATAGCCTTGATGAGAACATTAGAACTGAGTGAAAGAAAGTGAATATTTGGACTGATTCAAAATATGACTTTGCTGTGGTACGTGTTCATGGAGTCCTGTGGAAGGAAAGGATACTATTATCCTCCCAGGGAACAAGTATTAAATACAAAGAAGAAATTTTAAAATTAATACAAGCAATCCAGAAGCCAATTAAGGTGGCAATCATGCACTGTAAAGCACATCAGTCAGGAAATACAAACGAAATTATAGGAAACAAACTGGCAAACAGAACAGCTAGGAGGATTGCAAAAAGAAATGCCTTTCAAATGGCATTAATCCCTACTAAAACCGTAGCTCTACCAAGAGAAAAACCTAAATATTCAGAGGAAGATGAGAAATTAGGGAAGTTGCTAAATGCAAAAAGAATCTAGCAGGATGGTGGGTGACATCACAAGGTGAAGTAGTAATCCCACCACTTATAATGAGGGAAATAATACAAGCAAAACATAAGGAATGTCATTGGAGAGCAGAAGCATTAGTGGCATTTTTAAAGAGGCACATAGTAAAAATACTAGAAATAGCTAAAATGAAAACTGCAAAATGTGAAATATGCTTGAAAAACAGTACAGTTGTAAAAAGAAAGGTTCAAATGGGAATACTGAAATCGGAAATTGAACCAGGAGGTTATTGGCAAATAGATTTTTACAGACTACCTTGGCAAAATGGGTATCAGTACATTTTGGTAGGGGTTGACACTTTTACAGGATGGCCAGAAGCCTTTCCCTGTCAGACCAATCAAGCAAAAGAAGTCATTAAGTGGCTATTGCAGGAGTTTGTCCCAAGATTTGGGGTGCCTATTGGAATATCTTCAGATAGAGGTCCACGTTTTTATTGCAGAAGGGGTACAGGGTGTTAGTAAAATGTTGGGAATTACTTGGGACATACATATGCCTTGGAGGCCACAATCCAGAGGAAAAGTAGAAAGAATGAATCAAACATTGAAAAGACAGGTTAGTAAAATACGTCAGGAAATTAATTTGAAATGTCCTCAGGCAGTCCCATTGGCCCTCTTGCAAATTCAGGTTCAACCTAAAAATGGAACTTTAATTAGTCCTTATGAGTTGTTATATGGAAAGCCATATGACTCTCCAGAACAAAATTTGAATGTATATATAAAAGGAAAACAGAATGTATATAACTATCTACTTTCCCTAGGAAAAACATTAACTGTGCTTCAGAGTATGGTTGTTTGGAACAGGCCTTTGTCTCTGGAGAACCCAATACATGATTTCCAACCCTGGGATAAGGTTCTTGTTTCACTGTACTTCATGGTAATGACTTGTAATACAATGGAATCATTGATCATGAAACTGGGCTGGTATGCCTTCTCAGCATGGTCATCACCTCTATACTCTGGGAGGCATGTAATGGGAATTGTTAACAATTACACATCTTTCATTTTCCTTCCCTTGGGGGGTCAACCTATGGAGGAGATATTCCCCCACACACTCTGCTCCCCCACCAGGCTGTTTACAGTAGCATTTGAAAATTCTAAAGGTTTTAGACAGCCTTTGAATACTCTTGAGAACTGCCTGCTGCTTTTGATGGGAATCAGCATGTTGCCACAAATACTCAATGTGTTTTACCCAAGGCCATCCCACCTTGAGAATGCCCTATTTCATCTGATCTTGAAAGTTAAGCAGGGTCGGGGTCGAGTCTTGTTTAAGGTTAAGCGATGATGTAGGAGGACCACTGTTGTGGTTTAAACCCAACCACAAAGCTCGAAAGCTCGTTCACTCACTCCCCCCCTTCTTGCCCTCCTCCTGCTCCCGGAGGGACAGAGAGGAGAATCAAAAAGAATGCAACTCCCACGGGTTGAGATAAGAACAGTTTAGTAACTAAGGCATAACACAAACCACTACTGCTACCACCAATAATAATAATGATAAAGGAAATAACAAGAGGAAAGAATACAACACCTCAACACCAGCCAACCAATAACTCACCCCACTCCCCCCAGCCGAGCACCAACCGATACCTTGTCCAACCCTGCAGTCAACTAGCCCTTCCGGGTAAATCCCCGTTCCATCCTGGGCATGATGTGCTGTGGTATGGAATACCTCTTTGGTTAGTTTGGGTCAGGTGTCCTGTCTCTGGAAAAGCCTCTTTGGTATGGAGGACGATGGCTGAAGTATAAATATGGGGAGGCCTGGCAGATTGACTATATCACACTCCCACCAACGCACCAAGGCAAGCACCATGTGCTTACCATGGTGGAAGCAACCACCAGATGGCTGGAAACATATTCTGTGCCCCACGCCACTGCCCGGAACACTATCCTGGCCCTTGAGAAACAGATTTTGTGGCGACACGGCACCCCAGAGAGAACTGAGTCAGACAATGGAACTAATTTCCGGAATAACCTTATAGACATTTGGGCCAAAGAGCATGGCATTGAGTGGGTATATCACATCTCCTACCATGCACCAGCCTCTGGGAAAATCGAACGGTACAATGGGCTGTTAAAAACTACACTGAGAGCACTGTATGTCGGGACTTTCAAACAATGGGATACACATTTACCAAAAGCCACCTAGTTGGTCAACTCCAGGGGATCTGCCAACAGGGCTGGCCCAGCTCAGTCAGAACTTTTATGTACTGTAGAGAGGGATAAAGTTCCTATGGTGCACGTAAAGCATTTGCTGGGGAAGACAGTCTGGGTTATTCCTGCTTCAGGTAAAGGCAAACCCGCTCATGGGATTGCTTTTGCTCAGTGACCTGCATATACTTGGTGAGTAATGCGGGAAGATGGGGAAGTCCGATGTGTACCTCAAGGGGATAGAATCAGTGTATATATTCACTTTTTTTCCTGTATTTGTTTCACATGCTCGTTTAGATACACAGGTGGATTATTTCCAGCTCTTTTTTTCATTTCTTTAATTTGATTTAATCATTCTGTTCTATCAAACAGACTTTGTACTGAAGGAGGCATGCACTTGTCATCCATTTAGACTATTTCTCTGTTAGAAGAGCTCTTACTTGATGTTCTACCACAACAGTCCCTTTGTTAGCTTACTTGCTTTTTTTTTTTTTTTTTTTTTTTTTAACCATGAGAGCAGTTGGGGCCATCCCTGGGCCACTGGATCCAAGGGTTTAGAGAAATAAGCATTCAGTCTCCTTTCTTCTCCATACTGTTGAGTTAAAATTCATTTTGCATGACTTTTCTTCGCATCCACAAAAAATTCAAAAGGTTTGTCCTCGTCCAGGAGGCCCAATGCCAGAGCACTTTCAAGAGCATTCTTTAATGCTTTAAAGTTCTTTTCTCCCTCTAGGGTCCATACAATAATATCTGGATTTGATTGAGTTAAATGTTCTGCAAAAGTTTACTAGCCCCCAAAACTGTCTTAACTCTTTTTTTTTTATATATATATATATTTATTTGCTTAATTTTTATTTTTTTTTTTAGTTTTTGGTTAACTACTTAACTTGGGTACGCTAATATACAAGAGTTGAGCCACTGAGGAGTGCCAGAACAACCAACAAGTGGATAAAGCTGCTAAGATTTAAGTGGCTCAGATGGACTTAGATTGGCAACATAAGGGTGAATTATTTTTGGCCCAGTGGGCCCATGACACTTCAGGCCATCAGGGCAGAGATGCTGCATACAGGTGGGCTCATGATTGGGGGGTGGACATAACAATGGACACTATTTAACATGTTAATCATGACTGTCATGGTTTAAACCCAGCCGGCAACCCAGAACCACTCAGCTGCTTGCTCACTCCCCCACTTCTTCCTCCCCTGCCTCCCAGAGAGATGGGGAGGAGAATCAAAAGAATGTAACTCCCACAGGCTGATATAAGAACAGTCCAGGAACTAAGGTATAACACAAAAACACTACTGCTACCAACAATTATAATGATGATAAGGGATATAACAAGGGAAGAGAATGCAACTGTTCACCACCTGCCGAATGATACCCAGGCCAACCTGAGCAGTGATCTAGCCCTTCCTGGTAACTGCCCCCAGTTTATATACTAGGCATAAAGTGCTGTGGTATGGAATACCTCTTTGGCTCGTTTGCATCAGGTGTCCTGTCTCTGCTTCCTCCCGACTTCCCCTCCCCCCTGGCAGAGCATGAGACTCAGAAAGCCCTTGGTCAGAGTAAACATTACTTAGCACCAACTAAAAACATTGGTGCTATCAGCGTTGTTCCCAGGCTTAAAAGTAAAAAACACAGCACTGCACCAGCCACTAAGGAGAGAAATGACTGCTACTGCTGAAACCAGGACAGTATTCACCCCTTATTCCATACCATTCACGTCATGCTCAGATCACACATTTTTCAATATACCATCACTCTTGTCTCATATATACATATATATATATATACATCCACACACAGACAGAGAGAAAGAGATAATTTCTTAGTGCATGGACCAATCCCTATAAAGCTGCTGAGTTCATCCAGTCTATGATGTCAGGCTCCATCTCTTGTAAAAGTCTTTCAGAGCAGGAGAGACGGTTTGCAGTGTTGGATTGTTGCCTGCTGCTGACACTGCAGAACTCGTCTGGTCACTGCTGAGTTTGTCTGGTTTCCTCAAAGTTCATTCTTTGTTGGAATGATGGTGAGAGGCAAGTCAGGGCCAGTTGCTGGTGACCTGAAGACATCGAGTTGGTGGGCTATAAAAGTGCTACATAGCAGGCAAACAGCATACAATTGAGTTCATTGGCTGTTTTCCCCTAAAATCAAATCCCCTTGAGGTACATATTGAAATTCCTCATCTTCCCACATTACCCACCAAGTATATCCGGGTTCCTGAGCAAAAGCAATCCCACGAGTGGGTTTGCCTTTACTTGAAGCAGGAATAACCCGGACTATCTTCCCCAGCAAATTCTTCATGTGCACCACAGGAACTTTATCCCTCTCTACAGTACATAAAAGTTCTGACTGAGCTGGGCCAGCCCTATTGACATATCCTCTGTCACTGGTGTCCTTTTGTAAATGTGCATCCCAATGTTTGAAAGTTCCACCACCCATTGCTCTCAGTGTAGTTTTTAATAGCCCATTTTACCATTCAATTTTCCCAGAGGCTGGTGCATGATAGGGGATGTGATATACCCACTCATTGCCATGCTCTCTGGCACAAGTGTCTATAAGTTTGTTCCGGAAATGAGTCCCATTGTCTGATTCAATTCTCTCTGGGGTGCCGTGTCAACACAAAATCTGTGAAAGCCATCCAGCTACCCTTGGACATTGCTGAATGAGAAAAGTGGCCAGTACTTTATACTGACTCATGTATGGTGGCAAATGCCCTGTGGGGGTGGTTGCAGCAATGGAAGCAGAGGAACTGGCAATGCAGAGGAAAAGCCATCTGGGCTGCTGCTCTGTGGCAAGATATCGCTGAATGGGTGCAGAACCTGGTGGTGAAAGTATGCAACATAGATGCTCATGTACCCAAGAGTCAGGCCACTGAGGAACACCAGGAAAACCAACAAGTGAACAATCTGCTAAAATAGAAGTGGCTCAGATGGACTTAAATTGAAAACATAACAGTGAATTATTTTTCTCCCGGTGTGCCTATGACTCTTCAGGCCATCAGGGCAGAGATGCAACACACAGATGGGCTTGTGATCGAGGGGTGGTCTAAAGAATGAACACTACAGCCCAGGTTATTCACGACTGTGAAACATTTGCTGCAATTAAGCAAGCTAAACAGTTAAAGCCTCTTTGGTATGGAGGACAGTGGGTGAAGGACAAATATGGTAAAGCCTGGCAGACTGATTATATCACACTCCCACCAGCCAGCCAAGGCATGCACCATGTGCTTACCATGGTGGAAGCAACCACCGGATGGCTGGAAACATATGCTGTGCCCCACACCACTGTCCAGCACATTATCCTGTGCCTTGAGAAACCTTGAGTGGTCCATGCACTAAGGAATGATATCTCTCTCTTTCTGTGTGTGTGGATGCATATATATATTTTCTTTGTAGCGCCAGTAGAGATCTTTACCCATGCATAATCCGGCTGTTTGTGGTGCAAGTACGTTTCCCCGTTAGTCTCCTGCAGGACAGCAAAGCGGTTCTGCGTGGGGACGACAGATTTAGGAGGAAGCCCCTTGCTTTTAATTGTCCTTTTCCTCCTTCTTTTGTTATTTTTCTTTGTCACTAATTCCCAATTTCCTGGGTTGGTGGCCACCTTCTTTCCTTCATGAGCTGGAGGGGAAGCTTGAGGCCCCCGCACAGTATGGGGCTGGAGCAAGCAGCCCTGCTTCCTCTCAGCTACCCTGACATCTTGAAGCCCGCTAATAGCATTCCGCAGCTCAGCCACCTGCTGCAGGAGGATCTCCACCAGGGAGCACCTTTCCCTCACAAGACCAGTGCAGGCACCCTCTACACTCCGAGCTCTGCACTGCAGCCTCCCCTGTCATCTGCTCTGTCTGGGTGCCTATGCTGGCCACCGCCAGGGCAGCCAGAGCAGAGCTCCCAGAGCGGGCCCTGGCCATACAACGGGTGCTCACCATCCCGCTCGCCTGCCCGCGCAAACTGCCTTGTCCCGCTCTGGTCGCTGCGCTCCTGGTCGCTCGCGCTCCCTGGGGCAGGTTTTTAACCACTCAGGGTTGGTGCTGCTGCTCCTGGCTCCGCCCCGCGGAGCTGCCGGCTCCTGGGCAGGTCCTGTTGAGGACTTGAACCTCCCTCGGTAGCTCTGGCTGCTCTGAGTTGTGGCTCCTGGACGCTGATCTCTCCCCCGCTCCAGTGTTAAAGGCGTCCTCTCTCGAGCTACTCACCTCAGCATTTCAGGCAAGAAAGGATAAATGCAAAAGTACAGTTGCTGGCAGGTATTTATGGTTGCTGCTGAAGCAGCCAGGCAGCTGTAGCTGCTGTGGAGGAGTCAGGCATTTGTAGCTGCTGCTGAGCAGGCCGCTGTTTGTAGCCATGCAAAGCAGGGTGAACAACCTTGGGAAAAAAAAAAAAAAAAAGAAAGTTATTTGATAAGAGTTCAGTCCCCATGTTCAAAAGAGTCTGCCCACCAATTCGGCTCCCAGTACTCCACAGCTGGAAGGGCCAGAATGGACACTGGAGCCATGGAGTGAAGAACGAAAAAAAAACCCAGAACAAAACCCACAAAAAACAAACAAAAACCCCCAAAAACAAACCCCCAAGAAACAAAAAACAAACCTCTCCATTTATTGAAGTATGGAGGCAGTTTGTAGAGACAACACAGACAAAGCCTAAAGAGCCCCTGCAACACAGTGGGCGCATGGTAGGAGCCTTGCTTAGTGCGTTTAAAGTAACCTGCGGGTGAATCCAAGACTTGGAGGAACAGATAGCTTGAAACAAGAACTGATAACTGAAAAAGCGAGAGGGGTAGTGCAACCACAAGCTTTATCAGCCGTCAGCTAAGCAGCATCAGGGTGGCAGAGAAGAAAAAAAAAAAAATGGGTAATGATGCAGCAAACTCCTTGACTGTTAAAAATGTGCAGTTTACTTCTGCAGCTGCTTTACATTCCTTTTGCATCAGAATGCCTCTACTTTAAGGAAACACTTTAACCTGTCTGCTTTTCAAAAACTGATAACCCGGAAGAGGGGGTATATTTGTGTCCTCCTACCTACAGATCCATGGTGGCTGCCTGCAAAGTTTGTCAAGTCTTGCCATGAGTTGGACAGATGAGTGGAAAAACCCAATGCCTCAGCTATAGGAGACAACCGTGAATACCCCAAGCAGAATCAGAGAAAAATGAATGATTGCAAAACAACACTTGGAAGCAACTGAAAATTAACAACTTGAATAAGTGTACTTGTAAAGTAGCTATTATTAGAGGCTGTGATTTTGTGTATAAAAGCACCTGTACTTACTAGCCAGATGCTAATATGAAACTACACCTTGCGTTCTATGGATTTGTCACTTGCAAAAGAGATGTTAGAGCATGCAAATTTGCAGCAGCTGCTAGAAAATGCTAAGGCAAAAGCTAGAAAAATTTTAATATGACAAGTCCAGAGGAGGGCCACGAGGATGATCAGGGGACTGGAGCACCTGCCCTATGAAGATAGGCTGAGGAAGTTGGGGCTGTTCAGCCTGGAGAAGAGAAGGCTGCGTGGAGACCTCATAGCAGCCTTCCAGTACCTGAAGGGGGCCTATAGGGATGCTGGGGAGGGTCTCTTCATCAGGGACTGTAGTGACAGGACAAGGGGTAACGGGTTAAAACTTAAACAGGGGAAGTTTAGATTGGATATAAGGAGGAAATTCTTTCCTGTTAGGGTGGTGAGGCACTGGAATGGGTTGCCCAGGGGGGTTGTGAATGCTCCATCCCTGGCAGTGTTCAAGGCCAGGTTGGATGAAGCCTTGGGTGAGATGGTTTAGTGTGAGGTGTTACTGGATGAAGCAGGTGAAACTCTGCTTTGACAACAAGGTGCAAGGACTGAGGTTGGCCAAATGCCTGCTACCACAGTCAAGGGCAAGACTGGGTTGGCCTCTGTGTTTGCCACCAAGAAGAACCTTTAGCTCTGCTGTTGGCTGCAACCCAGCAGGTGTGGAGCGGTGGGGACACATGCCATGCCAGACCTTGATGTGAGGGATGGCCTCCCCTGTTATCAGAGCCATACAGGAGATAAAGGGCAGGCCCAGCAGCCTGTGGCTGGCGTATGCTGGAGGTATGATCTAGTCCAAATCCCCTGCTCAAGTAGGGTCATCAAAAATATATATATAAAAAAAAAGGGGGGGAATGCAAGGATTTTCTCCACATGACGAACGATTCCTTGCCCAAACCACTGGTTCTATATAAAGACCTACATGATAACGAGTGGATAGGACCAGTGCCATTGCTGACATGGGGTCAAGGATATGGCTGTGTACAGCTATCGACAGGACCATACTGGCTGCCAGCGAAACGTATAAAGCCCCAGAATTCAACAACATAAAGAAATGGCAATGACAGAAATCTTTGTAATATCTGTTCTATTATGTATGACCATGAGTAATGGACAAGTATACTGGGCACATTTGTTAAATCCCCATTATTCCAACCAGTTACATGGTGTGTAGGATTCACTGGTATGCCACATGTTATAAAGATTCAAGTGACTTCAAATCAGACTAATCTTACTGAAGTAAAAGGAATTGTAAGCTGTTGTCCTACATGTCAACAGACAGGCTTTGGCCTTGGTGTTAGAGTAAATCCTTGAGGCATTTTACCGCTACAACTTTGGCAAATGGATGTCACTCATGTTCCAGAATTTGGACGCCAAAAATATGTTCATGTCTCGGTCGACACCTTTTCCATGGCAATTTGGGCCATCGCTCAAAGTGGAGAAACTTCTCACCATGTTGTGAAACACCTTCATGCCTCTTTTGCCATCTTAGGTGTACCCTTATCTCTTAAAACAAACAATTCTCCAGCCTATACTTCTGCTAGGTTTCACTGCTTTTGCTCTCTTTGGGGTGTGAAATATCTCACTGGAATCCCTAATTCACCCACTGGACAAGCAATTGTTGAGCGGGCTCACCAGTCCCTTAAAAACCTGTTGCTTAAACAGAAAACAGGGGAGAGCGGTGTAGGACCTAGTGAACGCTTGGCAAAAGCATTATATGTGTTAAATTATTTACACCTGGGAAGAACCTCCCATGGTAATTCACGGTAGTGCCTTAAAATCAGGGTTAACAAAAAAGGAAAAGATTTTTGTTCAATACAAGGATCTCAAAACGGGAGAATGGAAGAGGCTAGTTGAGGTCTGTATGACTGGTCGAGGCTATATGTATTTGATTACAGGAGAAGGCCCTCGTTGGATTCCAGCACAATAGGTAAAACCTTGGAAATCACCGATCGAGGAAAACTCAGAATAGCCTCATTTATAAGTTGCTGGATGATGGCTATGACTATAGGTCAAGCATTACATACCGTAGAACCACGAGATAACATGTGGATCACCTGGGCAAACCAAACGAACCAGTCATCCATCTGTCTCTCCATGGCCACTCCTGGGGACCCTTTTTGTACTTGTTTAATCTGCGCCTCGCAGACTGGACCAATTGGATAAATAACAGGACAGTTTTAAATAGCTCTTTCATTAACCAGACATGTCATAGAATTTATGATTGTACTGTTCCAGAAAACAAACCAGCCTGCTGTTATGGGGAAGTGAATCAAACAGGGATGGCTGGAGCAATGATCATTAATGCCTTAAATGCCACAATGCCTTGGGACCCTCAGGAGTTAGATCTCTGGGGATCCTTAGCAGGCAATGGGTCATGTTTTTATTTTGGGGGATTGGCACCTAAAGGGGTAAACCTTTATAAGAAATATATTTGGACACAATGGACCAGTATGTTGAGTAATTGTGATTATAAAAATTATAGAAAAATGGATATTGTAATGGAACAATAGGTGCTGAGACCCTAGGGAGTATATTTTCTATTTGGAATAATAATTCGGCAAAACAATTTCCTAAAGGATGTTTTTTAATCTGTGGACATAGAGCTTGGCAAGGGGTACCAAAAAACGTTCAGGGAGGGCCATGTTATACAGGGAAGCTGACTATGTTTGTTCCCAGCGTGAGGGCTATGCTATCATTTTAAAAAAGTAAAACTGAGCAATGAAAAAGAAGATCAGTAGAACAACTAGGGTATGAATCTATCTGACCATTCTAGTTCGATTCATCAACAACTTCCCCAATTAAAAGATAACATGAAGAAGTTAATGATCAATCATGGTTTGGATGGTTGGCTTAAGAATTTAGGTATTACTGGGTGGCGTGCAGATTTGTTTAGATCAGGCATTATGATGTTATTAAGCATTATAGTATTTGTTATTATTAGTATAGCATGGCGGTGCTTAATATCTGTAGTATCACGAATTATTAAAGGGGTCTGGATCGCTCAAAATAAAGAAGGGGGATGTGTTGAGGGCTCTTTAACAAACAATGGGCATGTGAGCGATCCAGAACTCTTGTCATTGGTTAGAGTTTGTAGTAATGATTAACGGCCTAGTTCACAGGTTACTTCAGGGCAAAGTCAGCTAGTGTTGCTCCCGGATGCTGAAGAAGGAACCAATACTCCATCTTTGCATTATGTGTAGAAACCAATCATTGTAAACCTTAAGCGCGGGACCAAGCTTGGAAGCTATAAAAGGCAGTGCTCTGAAGTGAATAAAGGTCAGTTTCTGATTACATTAATCAGCGTACTGTCCATTGATCTTCCTCACTCTTGTACAGGTCCCTTGACCTTACTCCATTTTATGTCAAAAGCTATCTTCAGAAGGATTTGGATCATTTTCCTCACTTTCTCAAAAACTTCTTCTGCTGTATTGTCCCACACAATAATGTCATCTATGTATTGTACGTGTTCTGGAACTTGCCTCTGTTCCAATGCAGCCTGGATCAGTCCATTGGACACCCCTCCAAGAAAAAACAAACTGTGGCCTGCACTCTTCTCCCAAAGGAATTGATGTCGTGGTTTAAACCGATCCACACACCTCGTCCACTCACACACCCCCCCCCCTTCTTTCCCTCCCTCTATTCCCGGAGGGACGGAGAGGAGAATCGAAAAGAATGCAACTCCCACGGGTTGAGATAAGAACAGTTTAGTAACTAAAGTATAACACAAACCACTACTGCTACCACCAATAATAATAATGATAAAAGAAATAACAAGGGAAGAGAATGTAACACCTCAACACCAGCTGACCAATAACTCGCCCCACTCCCCCAAGCTGAGCACTGACCGATACCTTGTCCAACCCTGCAGTCCTCCCAGCCCTTCCGGGTAACTCCCTGTTACCTCCCTGGGCATGACGTGCTGTGGTATGGAATACCTCTTTGGCTAGTTTGAGTCAGGTGTCCTGTCTCTGCTTCCTCCTGGCCTCCCCTCATCCCTGGCAGAGCATGAGACTCACAAAGTCCTTGGCCAGAATAAACATTACTTAACAACAATTAAAAACAATCGGTGTTATCAGCTCTCTGCCCAGGCTGGAAGTCAAAACACAGGGCTTGCACCAGTTACTAAGAAAGAGCAAAACGGCTCCTGGTAAACCCAGGACACAGGCCTGTAGTTCCCAGGGTCATCCTTCCTGCCTTTTTTGAAGAGAGGCATCATGATGGCTAACCTCCAGTCCTCTGGGACCTGCCCACTAGACCAGGACTGCTGATAGATGACGGAAGAGTGGCTTAGCAAGCTCCTCTGCCAGCCCAGCTCCTGCAGCACTCTTGGGCAGAACCCATCCAGCCCCATAGTCTTGTATACATCTAAGAGGAGCAGGAGGTCACTAACCATTATGGGGACTTCAATCAGCTCCCCATGTCTGTCATCCACCTTAGGGGACTGAGTACCCTGAGGATGGCTGGTGTGACTATTAAAGACTGAGGCAAAGGCAGCATTAAGTACCTCAGCCTTTTCCTCATCCTAGTTTTCCACTAGTATCCTGCAGAGGATGGAGGTTCTCCTTGGCCCTCCTTTTATTGTTAATATATTTGAAAGAGTACCTTTTATTATCTTTTATGGCAGTGTCCAGATTAAGTTCCAGCTGTGCCTTTGCCTTTCTAACTTTCTCTCTACATAGCCTAACAACATCCTTGTACTCCTCATGGGTCAACAGTCCCTTCTTCCACAGGTGCTAAATTCTCTTGTTTATCCTGACTTTTAGCTATATCTTCCTGTTCAGCCAAGCTGGTATTCTTCCCCTCTGGTTTGATTTTTGGCACATGGGGACTGCCTGCCCCTGCGCCTTCAAGATTTCATTCTTGAAGAGTGACAGGCCTTCCTGGACCCCTTTGTTCTTCAGTAATGTTTCTCAAGGAACTCTGCCAACCAGCATAAAAACAGGCCAAAGTCAGCCCTCTGGAAGTCTAATTATTGAAAATTCAATAATTTTTTGATTGCTTTGCCCAAAATGGCCTCTGTGGGTGATGGATAGAAATAGTTAATGAAATGGATCCAGGCGTTATCGCCCTGGCCTGGCTTAACCCTTGGGAACAGTAAAGAAAATACCAGGTGCTGTTGCCCTGGACAGGCTCAAGCCTTGGGAACCAGGAAGAAAACACCAGGTGTTAATGGCCTGCTCGGGCCTAAGCCTTAGGAACTGTAAAGAGAACTATGAAGGGTAAAGATCGGTTAGCAAAACAAAGCAGGCGGATTGCAAGATAAAGCAGGATGTGCATCTCAAAGACAGACCAAACAGTGTGAATATTTGTAACCCTTAGTAGTGTTGCTAAATTGGGATGATAAGGGAGTAAAAGAGTGGAAAGTTTCTGCTTAGCACTTAGTAGACTATAAAAGGAATGCAAGGCGACCAATCAAAGAATTCGTGATCACGTGTAAAGGAAGCAGAATGATATAAATATGGGCTTGTCACACAATAAAGTGTCTTATGCTGGATTCACATTGGATCAGGCATAGTCTGTTTCTTCCCTCAGATGGTGACCCCCATGTGATACTTCGCAACGAAGAAGAGGGGACCTGAAAGAGGAGACCGGATGGAGAGCTGAGTCGGCTGGACCTAAGTCAGGATAAAACAAAGGAAAATGTTGCAATGGAATCACCCGACGAGGTGAGCAGTCGGTGCGGCTATGGGGCAGACAGTGTCTGCATAAGAAGGGGCCATACCCAAGTTATTATTAAAGATTTTCTCTACAAGAGGCATTAAGGTTGATGAAAGACCTGTAAAGCACCTATTATTGTGGTGCAAGGACAGGGGGTATTCCCCGGAACCACAGACAGCGTTTGATGTGGGAACTTGGGAAAAGATCGGCGCGGAACTGTGGGATGCAGTTAACAATGGGGATAAAAAAGCATGGCAATTCTGCACTGCATGGAAAGTTATTATTACTACTATTCGTAAGATAAAAGCAGAGTGAGCTGCAGCTGCCGGTGCTAGTGCTGCATTTGCGGCCACACCCCTTGCATGTCCTGCAGTCCAGGTTTTCGAACCTCCGTTACCTATCTGGAATTTGCCCATAGAGGAGCCAGAAATTAACCATGAGGCAAGTGTTGTACCACAGATAAATATGCCCCTGCCATCACCACCTCAGCCGATGGACATAGACGAAATAGAGCAATGACCGTCTGTGATACCATCGACTGTCGACATGATGGATGTGCCACTACCATCCTCTCATGATCCAGACGCGAATGCGGAGCTTCCTCCTTTGCCCGCATCACCACCTGAATCCAGCACTCTGAATAAAAACTCACTTCCATATAAAACGTTACAGGAAGCCCTCCACCAGATCGAGCAACATGCGAAAGAAGTAATGAGGCAAGAAGTACTACGACAGGAACAGCTTAAACAAATAACACTCGCCCAAGAGTGACAAAGGAAACAAGAAGAAAATTAAGTCAAGCAACTGATTGAAGTGGTGGCTCGTGCACACGCCATGCAACCCAACAGGGGACAGAAGATGGCTGCCCAACGGCGAGTCATCAGCCAAATGATCCGTGGAGAACCAGGCATCCAACTGCAAGTATCGAATCTCGGGTTGGGAGGTACCTCATATAAGGACAATCTAAGAATGGCTACTCTGAAAGAAAGGGTTAATAACATTAACGGGGAGGGTAACGCGGGGGCGAATGGGGCAGGGGCACAAAGATGGAAGGGCATTATTAGAAATGCGCTAATTGAGGGAGAAATGGTCTTTGCTTTCCCAGTGGTTTTGGGACTCCCAACCCCAGGGTGACAGTGACCACAACAGTGGACGCCATTCCACTGGGAATTAATAAAAGAAGCCAGAAAATCTGTCAGACTATGGGTTAGATAATCCATACACACAGACAATAATTGATAATATTTTTACCACAAATATCATGACTCCTTATGACTCCATGCAGTTATGTAAATTATTATTAACTGGAATCCAATATGTATTATGGAAAACCAGTTGGTCTGAGATGTGTTCTGCTATTGCTATTGCAAACCTAGATCGACACCCTGATGATCCAGCTTATGCCGCCAGAACTGACCAATTATTAGGACAGGGGACATTCTCTGATATGCAGGTAAAAGCTCGGCTTCACACACACATCCTGCAGCAGTCTGCTACTGCTGCTAGGGACGCGTTAGGTCAAATCCCTGATGGTAACCATCCTGTCCCACCATATACAAAAATAGAGCAACAGACAAATGAATCTTGTATGCAAATTTTGGACCGATTAAGAAAGGCTATCAATAAAGCCCCCATGAATGAGGGGGCTACGGAGGCTGTGTTGTTATCATTAGCCGTTCAGAATGCCAACCCAACTTGGAAAAAAAATTTAATGGTGCTGCCAAAATCCACAACCATAGCGAACATGCTTGAAGCATGTGCACATATAGGGACCCCCGTTGAATCAGCAGCGCTTATGGCCAAAGCTTTTGCTGCCACAGTAAAACTGCTTGTCTGTCGTGGTTTAAACAGTCAGACATAAATCACACAGCTCATGAATGAGCTCCCCCCCCTTCTTGCCCTCCCCCTACTCCCAGAGGGACGGAGAGGAGAATCAAAAAGAATGCAACTCCCATGGGTTCAGATAAGAACAGTTTAGTAACTAAGGTATAACACAAATCACTACTGTTACCACCAATAATAATAATGATAAAGGAAATAACAAGAGGAAAGAATACAACACCTCAACACCAGCCGACCAATAACTCGCCCCACTCCTCATCCAACCCTGCAGTCCCAGCCCTTCCGGGTAACTCTCCCTTACGTCCTGGGTATGATGTGCTGTGGTATGGAGTACCTCTTTTGTCACTTTGGGTCAGGTGTCCTGTCTCTGCTTCCTCCCGGCCTCCTCTCATCCCTGGCAGAGCATGAGACTCAGAAAGTCCTTGGTCAGACCAAATATTTGAGCAGCAACTAGAAACATCGGCATTATCAGCACTGCTCCCAGGCCAAAAAATCAAAACACAGCACTGCACTAGCTACTAAGAAGGAGAAAAATAACTGCTACTGCTGAACCCAAGACAGTATCCACCCTTTATTCCATACCATTCACGTCATGCTCAAATCCCACATTTTCAATATACCATCACTCTTATCTCAGTGCACTCTTATCTTTGCGCATAGACCAGTCCCTATAAAGCTGCTGAGTCCATCTGGTCCATGATGTCAGGCTCCATCTCTTGTAACAGTCTCAGAGCAGGAGAGGCTGTGTGCAGTGTTCACACTAGTGAATAGCCTGGGCAATGGTGTCCATTGCTAAGTCCAGCCCTCAATCATAAGTCCACCTTCATGTTGCATCTCTGCCCTGATGGCCTGAAGTGTCATGGGCCCACCAGGCTCAAAATAATTCACTGTCCCCTTCAGCAGTTTCTGCAGCTTGTTGCTGGGGACTCCATACAGCTGCCTTCCATCTCTGATGCTTCCAAAGCACTGGAGGGGTCCAGTGGACTAAGTACTGGCTCATACTGTCTCACACGCCCTGCCACTCATGACTGTCCAGCCTTGGGGAAAATCTCTTGGTCCTCCTATATCATCGTCTAACCCCAGACAAGACCCAAACCCGACTCTGCTTAACTTCTGAGATCAGACAAAATGGTCGTAGGTAGAACACACTCTGTGTGTGTGCCAACATGCTGATCCCCATCACAATCAGCAGGCAGGTCCCAAGGGTACCCAAAGGACATTCAAACCCTTCAGAACTCTCAAACAATGCTGCTGTACTTTTCCCTGGGGCTGGTGTAGCTGCTGTGCTTGCCGGCTCTCCCACCACCAGCTTCTCTTTTCCTGAGTGCAGATCTTCCTCCTTTCTTGCCTTGCTGGGAAATGCTGCCTGGACTCCTGCATCCTCCTGGGGCTCGGCGGGCGGCTTCCGGGGGACGCTCTCGGCCGCCGGGGGGCTGGGCTTGGCCGCGGGGCTCGGCTCCTCCACCGCCCCCTCCCGCTGCTCAGCAGCCGCCTGCTTCCCAGCCTCCGGCCCCGCTCCCGCTGCCGCGTGGTCCCCGGGGCCGCTCTCCCGGGCCGCTTCGGCCGCCGCCGGCTCCCGGGGCCTCTCCCCCTCGGCTCCCCGCAGCCTCACGAAGACGGAGGTGAGGACAAGGGCCAGGACGGTGAAGAGCAGCGGGACGGCCAGGTACAAGTCCACAGCCATGTCCATGCCTCCCTGCTGCCGGAGCCCATCCATATTACAAGTCATTGCCATAAAGTACAGTGAAACAAGAACCTTAGCCCAAACCCCACACTTAATAAACACTAACACAGCAAATACTGGCTCTAAGTAATGTACAGCATTCTGAAACTGTGAGATCAAGAGAAATAGCTTTGAGAGCCAATAAATCAGTATTGTGACGACTATTAATCCGATCTTGTCTGTCGTTATTTCAACCCTTCGTTGTTATCAGTGCAGGAAACCAGGTCATATTAAAGCACAGTGCAGAGCTAAAACTAAAACTAATACAGTTACTATACCTGTAACTTGCAATCGCTGCCAAAAATTAGGCCATTGCGCTGCTGAATGCCGATCCAATTTTAAGAAAGACGGCACACCGTTGGGAAACTTCAAACTGAGTGTGAGGGGCCCCGGCGCAAAGACACCAACAGGGACCCGTGCTGTCTGGCACACCTCTCCACCGCAACCTCAGGGAGTGCCGGAGTGGATGTCTTCACCGCAACCACAGTAACTCTCATGGATACTAAAGTAGCCTGTATCCCTAGCACCACACAGGGACCTCTAGGACATGGACTTTCAGAATTATTGCTTGGGTGATCTTCAGGCACAACGTTAGGTCTGTTTGTTTTACCAGGGGTTATTGATGCTGATTATACAGGTTGCATTGTAATAATGGTTTGGACCCCCACCCCACCCATTACAGTTACCACTGGTGTATGGATAGCGCAATTAGTTCCATTCCATGCTGCGGTCCCCCACTCCTTAGACACACCATGAGGGGATGCAGGATTTGGCTCTACAGGTGACCCTCAGGTTTGTTTAGCAATTCCAATTCAACAGCAAAAACCTCAGTGTACTATTACCTTGACCAACAAATTGGGTCACACGATGCAAATTTTGGCTCTCCTGGACACTGGAGCAGACATAACAATTATCAGTCATCAATCTTGACCCAATTTGTGGCCTTGCATATCAGCAAATACTGTAATAGGAGGAATGGGAGGAACACAGTCTACTTTAATAAGTACTGAATTTGTTACTTGTGAGTTACCTGATGGGGTGCAATGCAAAGTTAAGCCATACATAATGACCGTACCTTTAAATCTGGTAGGTCGGGATGTATTGAGTCAATTTGGAGCTAAACTCATCACAGACACACATTTTTAGCGGCGGCCATTGAAAAGGAGCAATGCCCAATAATCAAATTGCAATGGAAAACAAATTAACCTGTTTGGGTAGATCAATGGCCGCTATCCGCTGAAAAGCTTTCCCATGTTAAAGAACTAATACAAGAACAGCTGGAGAAGGGACATTTTTGACCAACCACTAGTCTGTGGAATACACCCATTTTTACAATACCAAAGAAGAGCGGAAAATGGCGACTGTTACATGATCTGCGTGCCATCAATGCAGTAATGTCCGATATGGGAACATTACAACCAGGCCTTCCTTCACCTGTCATGATTCCAACAAATTGGAATATATTAGTAACTGATCTTAAAGACTGCTTTTTTTACCATTCCATTGCACCCAGATGATTGCGCGAAATTTGCATTTTCAGTTCCCGCAATTAATAAGGCTGAACCCTGCACACAATATGAATGGATAGTATTACCACAGGGAATGAAAAATTCACCAACCATATGTCAAAATTATGTAGCATGGGCTTTACAACCCATCCAACAAAGATGGCCACAACTTCTCATATATCGTTATATGGATGATATTCTGATCACTGGGGAAACGCTGAACATTGAATTTATTTTGGAAAAGATCACACCAAAATTAGCGGAAGCAGGATCGATCATTGCACCAGAAAAAATTCAGAAGACAGAACCATACAAATACTTAGGCACTCAGATAGATAAAACAATTGTGAAGCCATTAAAAGTAGAAATTAGGCCTGACATAAAAACCCTAAACAATGTCCAAAAATTACTTGGAGACATTAATTGGGTGTGACCAATCTGTGGGATCACTAATGCTGATCTAAAACCCCTTTTTGCACTCCTAAAAGAAGGACAAAACATCCATGAGCCCCAATAAATGACTACAGAAGCTCAAGGGACCTTGGAGATAATTAGTCACAAAATTCAAAATAATTATCTCTATCGCTGGAACCCTGATTGGCCAATTTTTGCTGTTGCCTTTTTGCAAAATATGCAAATATATGGGTTTCTTTTTCAGTGGATAGCCACAGACACAGACCCCCTAAAAATTTTAGAATGGATTTTTTTGCCATCATAACCAAGAAAAATGCTGCAGACTATAACAGAGTCCATTGCTCAATTTATTATAAAAGTGCGTAAATGTGTGTGCGACTTAAGTGGACTGGAAATAACACAGATAATAATTCCTATTACAGCAGAATATTTTGTCTGGTTGTTACAAAATTCTGTTGATTTACAAATTGCCATGTCAGGGTTTGATGACCAAATCATTCAACAAAGTCCAGTGATTAGGAGAAAACTCCAGGAACAAACTTGCCAACAAAGTTTTCAAGCTGACAAGCAGGTATTCTTTATTGCAGCGCCGAGAGACACAGGGGATAGCTCCACCTAACGTGTGTCTCCTCAGTTGCCACACACGCTGTCCTTTTATAGTCACTGGGCATACATACATATTCATGAGGCTACATACTGATTACATCATTTTCCAGAAAGCTCCCCGCATGCATACAGAATTGTGGTGGTGGTCTCTGAGGGTCGTTTACTTCTTCCAACAATCTTCATCACTTCTGGCAGCCTTTGAAGCATGCGCAGTAGATGTTTATACCAGTTTAATTGGTTCGTTAGCACCAGAGACTCCTATCCTCCTACTTATCAGTTAGTTTAGCTGTAGCCCATCCTGGACACCTGCCGTTCCCAGATACTCCTTATCCCTATGTCCTGTTTTTCTAGACTGTTTTTCTTAAAACTATGTCAACTATAACAATTTATCTCGTGTGAGAATTCTCAGTATGTTCTCTAGCTGTACTCTATTTTTTTCTCCATGTATCCTGCACCTCAGTAATTTTCCACTACTACTGTTACAAAGCCATCAAACTTAACATTACTCAAAACTAATTCTAAAGGTTTATATATTCCATTTTGTAATTTTGGGCCCCCCTTCTCTCACCAGGACATAAACTGTTCAATTTTATCCATACCACACCTATCTTAGGATTTCCACTTTTGAAACAACCCTTGGAACCTTTAACTGTTTTTACAGATGCCAGTGTAAAAACGGGAAAAGCAGTTTATGTTTGGCAAGAAAACGCGTGGTGGCGCCATCAGGTAATTCATGCAGAAGAGGGCTGTTCCACCCAATATTTAGAATTATTGGCAGTAGTGTTGGTATTTGAACGGTGGAACAGCCAACCAATTAATGTTGTGCGTGACTCTCAATATGTAGTAGGAATAGTTTGTAGAATAGAGAAAGCATATATTAAGGAGCTACAGCATGAAAAACTGCATTTGCTTTTTTGCCGCTTAAATGTTGCGCTTATCCAACGCAGCCATTATTATTATATTTGTAATATTCGCAGTCATACCACAATAGACAGCATACTCAGGCAGGGAAATGCACTTGTTAGTGTCTCCTGCATGGGTGGCACACCCCAGAGACTTGTTTCCTCAAGCCTGGCAATCCCATGAATTTTTTCATCAGAGTGCAAAAGTATTACATGGATGATTTCATATTCCGATAACCGATGCAAAAGGTATTATATCTGCATGTTCTGATTGTCAAGTGATAAATAGTCCACATTCTCTCGCAGTTAACCCAAGAAGTTACGGACCTTTAGAATTGTGGCAAATGGATGTAACACATACAGAATCCGGTAGACTGAAATATGCACATGTATCCATAGACTGCTATTCCATGGCAATTTGGGCCTCAGCACAAACTGGCAAAACTGCCAATCATGCTATCAAACATTTATTATCAGCCTTTGCAGCCTTAGGTGTCCCCGCCACTCTCAAAACTAATAATGGTCCGGGATATACAAGTGCCAAACTACAAACCTTCTGTATGAACTGGGGAATACAACAATTCTTTGGAACACCACATTCTCCTACAGGTCAAGCCATTGTTGAACGTGCACACCAATCACTGAAGGACTTACTTCTCAAACAGAAAGGGGGAGCTGGGACTGAAAATGATCCTCATTCATACCTACTCAAGGCACTATATGTACTGAACTTTTTATGGCTACCAGGAGATCAGTCAGTCCCACCGGCCGTGAAACATTGATCAGATATGAAAGGAGACTTGAATATGTAGAAAGGGGTTCGCGTGTGGGTTAAAAATGGACAAACAGGACAATGGGAAGGTCCAAATCAATTGATAATATGGGGAAGGGATTATGCTTGTGTTTCCACAGATATAGGAACGTGGTGGATACCAGCCAAGTGGGTGAAAACATATCTGAATAAGAATAATACCCAGAGTGAAAAACAACAACAAAGTGATTCACAATAGCTATATGCATCATCATACAGGAAGTCTATTTGGTTGCTGTTAAAAGCAGGTAACTTTGTGCCATAAAGAATGTCAGGACTGGAATATTCCAAGAAAATGTTAGGCGCCAAAAAGAACTGTTGTGGTTTAAACCCAGTCAACCAAACAGTTTCTACTCCCCCCCCCCCCCTTTCTTTCCTTTCCCCAGCCCCCCTCCCCGCTCCCAGAGGGATGGGGAGGAGAATCGAAAGAATGTAACTCCCACGGGTTGAGATAAGAACAGCCCAGTAACTAAGGTATAAGACAAATCACTACTGCTACCACCAATAATAATAATGACAAGAGAAATAACAAGGGAAGAGAATACAATACCACCCACCAAAACGAGCCCGACCGAGAAGAGAGTGCCCTTCCAGGTAATTCCCAGTTACCTCCCCGGGCATGACGTGCTGTGATATGGAATACCTCTTTGGCTAGTTTGGGTTAGATGTCCTGTCCCTGCTTCCTCCCAGCCTCTCCTCCTCCCTGGCAGAGCATGAGACTCACAAAGTCCTTGGTCAGAGTAAACATCAGTGTTATCAGCTCTGTTCCCAGGCTGAAAGTCAAAACACAGCGCTGCACTAGCTACTAAGAAGGAGAAAAACTGACTGCTACTGCTAAACCCAGGATAGTATCCACCCCTTATTCCATACCATTCACGTCATGCTCAGATCCCAGATTTTCAATATACCATTGCTCTTACATACATATACATCCACATCCACACACAGACAGAGAGAAAGAGATAATTTCTTAGTGCATGGACCAATCCCTATAATGCTGTCGAGTCCATTTGGTCCATGACGTCAGGTTCCATCTCCTGTAATAGTCTTTCAGAGCAGAAGAGGTTGTGTGCAGTGTTGGATCATTGCCTGCTGATGCTGATTGTTCCTTTACCGCAGAACTTGTCTGGTTCTATCAAAGTTCATTCTCTACTGGGATGATGGTTGGAGGGAAGTCAGGGCCAGTTGCTGGTGACCTGAAGACATCTAGTTGATGAGCTATAAAAGTATTACACAGCAGGCAACAGCATGCAATTAAGTTCATTGGCTTTTTTCCCCTAAAATCAAATCCCCTTGAGGTATACATCAGGCTTCCCCATCTTCCCACATTACCCACCACATATATCTGGGTCCCTGAGCAAAAGCAATCCCACAAGTGGGTTTGCCTTTACCTGAAGCAGGAATAACCCAAACTGTCTTCCCCAGCAAATTCTTCATGTGCACCACAGGAACTTTGTCCCGCTCTGCAATTTGTAAAAGTTCTGACTGGGCTGGGCCAGCCATGTTTGCAGATCCTCTGGTGTTGACCAACCAGGTGGCCTTTGGTAAGTGTGTATCACAATGCTTGAAAGTTCCAACACCCATTGCTCTCAACTTGGTTTTTAACAGCCCATTGTACCGTTGGATTTTCCCAGAGGCTAGTGCATGTTAGGGAATGTGGTATACCCACTCAATACCACGCTCTTTGGCCCAAGTGTCTGTAAGGTTATTCCAGAAATGAGTCCCATTGTCTGATTCAATTCTCTCTGGGGTGCCGTGTCACCACAAATTCTGTTTCTCAAGGGCCAGGATAGTGTTCCGGGCAGTGGCGTGGGGCACAGCATATGTTTCAAGCCATCCGGTGGTTGCTTCCACCATGGTAAGCACATGGTGCTTGCCTTGGCGGGTTTGTGGGAGTGTGATATACTCAATCTGCCAGGCCTCCCTGTATTTGTACTTCAGCCATCGTCCTCCATACCAAAGAGGCTTTAACCGTTTGGCTTGTTTAATTGCAGCACATGTTTCACACTCATGAATAACCTGGGCAATAGTGTCCATTGTTAAGTCCACCCCTCAGTCACGGGCCCATCTATACATTGCATCTCTGCCCTGATGGCCTGAAGTGTCATGGGCCCACCGGGCCAAAAATAATTCACCCTTATGTTGCCAGTCTAAGTCCATCTGAGCCACTTCAATCTTAGCAGCTTTATCCACTTGTTGGTTGTTCTGGTGTTCCTCAGTGGCCCGACTCTTGGGCACCTGGGCATCTACATGGCGTACCTTCACCACCAGGTTCTGCACCCGGGCAGCGATATCTTGCCGAAGTGCAGCAGCCCAGACGGGTTTACCTCTTCGTTGCCAGTTGCTCTGCTTCCATTGCTGCAACCACCCCCACAGGGCATTTGCCACCACACATGAGTCGGTATAGAGATAAATTACCGGCCACTTTTCTCGTTCAGCAATGTCCAGGGCCATCTGGATGGCTTTCACCTCGGCAAACTACTGACTCGATACACCCTCTCCTTCAGCAGTTTCTGCAACTTGTCGTCGAGGACTCCATACAGCTGCCTTCCATCTCCGATACTTTAAATGGTCTGGAGGGGGGGGGAGGGGGGGAACGGACGGCGACAGACTGTGAGGGTAAAAGAATGTCTCCTCCACAGGTTGTCCACCCGAGAAGGAGAAAAAAGATTTGTAATTGCTAAGCACATCTATTATATACCTCCCAAAGTATAAAGGTGGTGACCACACTGGGAACATAAGCCAGATCAGTTTCATTATCAATGATTCTGTTGTATTGCAAGTCATTCCCATAAAGTACAATGAGACAAGAACCTTAGCCCAAGCCCCACACTTGAAAAACACTAACACAGCAAATACCTGCTCTAAGTAAGGTACGATATACTGAAACCGTGAGATCAAGGGGAATAACTTTGAGAGCCAATAAATCAGCATTGTGATGAGTGACTATTAATCTAAAACAATGAATGCTTATTACAAATAGGATTAGACACACTCTGGTAAGATCTGTTGTTATCTCAACCCCTCATGCTTCACATTGGGAGCCAAAAAGAACTGTCGTAGTTTAAACCCAACTACGCAGCTCGTTCACTCATTCCCCCCCTTCCTCCCTCTTTCTTTCCTTCCCCCCCCCCCCCCCCCCCCCCGGAGGGATGGGGAGGAGAATCAAGAGAATGTAACTCCCACGGGTTGAGGTAAGAACAGTCCAGTAACTAAGGTATAACACAAATCACTACTGCTACCACCAATGATAATAATGATAAGAGAAAATAACAAGGGAAGAGAATATGATACCACCCACCGAAATGAGCCCAACCCCCAGAAGAGAGCCCGTGAACTTTTGGATAACTCCCAGTTACCTCCCCGGGCATGACGTGCTGTGGTATGGAATACCTCTTTGGCTAGCTTAGGTCAGGTGTCCTGTCTCTGCTTCCTCACAGCCTCCCCTCGTCACTGGCAGAGCATGAGGCTTACTTAGCAACAACTAAAAACATCATTGTTATCAGCTCTGTTCCCAGGCTGAAAGTCAAAACACAGTGCTGTACCAGCTACTAAGAAGGAGAAAAATTGACTGCTACTGCTAAACCCAGGACAGGCAGCACCACCATCAGTGGATGAAGTGGTCCATCTATCAAACTGATGTCTGTCCAATTTAGAGATAATGATGTCATGAGGGACAGTGATGAACACTTTGCACAAGTCCAGGTAGATGAAATCAACTGCTCTACCACTGTTCATCAGTTCTGTAGCCCCACCATAGAAGGCCACCAAAATGGTCAGGCAGGATTTCACCTTAGTGAAGCCATGCTGGCTGTCACCAAGCACTTTGTTGTTTTTCATGTGCCTTGGCATGCCTTCCAGGAGAATCTGCTCCAAGATTTTACCAGGCACAGAGGTAGGACTGACTGTTCTGTAGTTCCCTGGGTCTTCTATTTTCTCCTTCTTGAAAATGGGAGTTATATTTCCCTTTTTCCAGTCATTGGGAACTTCACCTGACTGCCATGATTTTTCAAATATGATGGACAGTGGCTTAGCAACTTCATTTGCCAGCTCCTTCAGGACCCGCAGATGGATTTCATCAGGTCCCATGGACTTGTGTATGTTCAGGTTTTTAAGATCGTCTCAAATCAGATCCTCTCCTACAGTGGGCCTAGGGTCATCATTCTCACAGTCCCTGGGTCTGCCTTACTGAACTGGGTTACTGTGCTGAACTTCCAACTTTTAATTCCAACTATGTTATGTCCCAATTAAGCTAGTGTAAGCATTATCTACTGCGCATGCTTCAAAGACTGCCAGAACTGATGAAGATTATTGGAAGAAGTAAATGACCCCCAAAGACCGCCACTGCCTTTTTTTTTTTTTTTTTTTTTTTTTTGCACACATGCGGGGAAACTTTCTAGAAGAATGATGTAATACATAAGTAGCCTCATAAATATGCATGTATGTACCTAATGAATATGTTTGCTTAGTGACTATATAATGAGACAAGGAGGCACAAAATGAAATACAAACCTTTGTAAGTCAGTATTATCAGCACTGTTCCCAGGCTAAAAGTCAAAAACGTAGCACTGCACCAGCTACTAAGAAGGAGAAAAAATGACTGCTACTGCTGAACTCAGGACAAAGGCACATCAATTTGATAACACTCTAGTGAATATTGGCAATCGTGTTGCTGACAAAGCAGCCAAAGAAGCTGTGGGTGGGGACCTTTTATTAATATTGCCTCATAAGTATCAGTGCTTGCTTAATGAAGTTCAAGTTATCAAACAGAGGATGAGAAATTCCCCAGTCTATTATGAGCCAAGAAGAATGATGAAGGACGGTGAGTTACACCAAACAGTCAAGTAATAATTGCCCAGCCTCTTATGAGAAGAAAAACACCAGGCAACTCTTGGGGGAACAGAATCTATGACTGAGGCTTTAAAGCTCCAAGCTGAGTATGCAAATAACTGGAATTATAAAAGTGTTATAAAGAAGTGTGAACCTTGTTTACCATGCTAAGAGACCCCCTCCTGGAACAAGAAAGACAATTGTCCAGGAGACTATTGGCAAGTGGTCTTTATAGAATTGCCACAGCATAACAGGCTCAGGTATATATATATATATATATATATATATATATAGGTACTAACAGATATGTTTTCTGGTTGGCTGGAGGCTTTCCCTTGTCACACCAATATGGCTCGTGAATTAGTAAAACATTTATTGAATCAAATAATACCCCAATTTGGGGTACTGGCAGGCTTGTCCTCAGATAGAGGTCTGCACATTGTTGCAGAAGTAGTTAGGAAGGTGGGAGAGTGTTTGGGAATCAAGTGGGATCTGCATACCCTATATAGACCTCGGGCTAGTGGAAAAGTGAAATGTATGAATCAGACACTCAAGTTACAATTAAGTAAAATATGTCAAGGAACTTCTTTAACTTGGTTACGAGCCCTACCAATTGCTTTGTTAAGGATACAAATATAGCCAGGAAGGAATCGTGAGTCCATATGAACTGATGTATGGGTGGCCTTACCAACTGACTTTTGTTACTGGTGATATGTCTTTGCAGGGAAAACAGGATCTCTGACAATACTTGCTGGCACTGGGTAAAACTCTTAGCTATGGTAATATCTTGGTAGGACATTACCCAAACTGTAGCTGGACAATGCAACTCCAGATTAAAGGACCCCAACTGGCTATTGAAATGCTCCAGAATGGAAGGGGTGGTATTGGATATGTAATAAGACTGCTAGAAAAGCCCTTTCCCCAGGATGGACAGGAATATGTAGGTTGGGTGTTGTACTCCTGGGTGCTATACAGGCACTACAGACTGAGATGTCCAGCCTATCCCAAGTAACATTGCAGGACCATATGGCTCTTGGCACATACATAGACCAGAGCGGCAGAATATCCACAGATCTAGCAGAAATCTGGAATCAGATAAAGATCTTATATTGGCCATTAGAGATGATACTACCTGGAGATTTGAAGAATTATGGCATGGACTTACTTCTTGGCTACCAAATTGGATATGGTTAAAAAACTTGTTTGTTATCATTATAGTAATAATTTGTGTCTGTATCCTTGTATTCTGGGTTCAGCTGTAACAGTTATTTTTTCTCCCTCTTAGCAGTGTTTTCAACTTTAGTCTGAGAACAATGCTGATAACACACCGATGTTTTTAGTTGTTCCTAAGTAATGCTTACCCCAGCCAAGGACTTGTCAGTCTCTCATGCTCTGCCAGTGAGGAAGGGCACAAGAAGCTGGGAGGAAGCAGACAGGACACCTGACCCAAGATAGCCAAAGGGGTATTCCATACCACAGCACGTCATGCCCAGCATATAAACTAGGCAGGAGGGGAGGAGTTACCCAGAAGGCCCAGATCGCTGTTTGGTCAGGCTGGGTATCAGTGGGTGGTGAGCAATTGTACTGTACATCACTTGTGTTTATTGTTGGGTTTTTTTCCCCCTTTTTAGTTTTATATTCTTTCCCCTTGTTATTTCCTTTATCATTATTATTTTTAGTGGTAGTAGTAGGAGTTTTGTATTATACTTTAATTATTGTACTGTTCTTATCTCAACCCTTGGGGTTTACATTCTTTCTATTCTCCTTAGCATCCAGCCTGGAGTGGGGGGAAGAAGCAGGGGGAGTGAGCGAACAGCTGCATGTTTCTGAGATACCAGTTGGGCTTCAACCAGAACAGAGAATGAAAAGTCCTTGATCAGGGTAAGAGCTACTTAGCAACAACTAAACCATCAGTGTGTTATCAGCATTATTCTCAGACCAAAGCCAAAACACGCACTGTACCAGCTACTAGGAAGAAAATTAACTCTATCCCAGCTGAAACCAGGACTCCAGTTCTGAGTAACAGAATAAATATTTGCCCTCAACAACTACATATACTCAAAAGAATATATACTAGTGCCCCAATTATCGTTAATTAATTCTGATTAGCCATAAGAAAATTATATGTAGGTCATGTTAAGTAGCATGTGCTATGATAGCTGATAGAATTACATAACTGAAACTAATATTCTAAGTTTCTAGCAGTTAGAATGCATATCATTAACATGAACCACTGCAAAATTTTGCAACAGATTAATCTACTGGAGTTGCAATAATATTCAGTACAATTAAATATTTTTAATATTGTTAAATATAAGAGAAGATAATTACGTATTTGAAATGAAAAGCTGACAAAAAACCTGGCCTGGTAGATGAGGGGAGATCAGTAGATATTATCTACCAGGACTTGTCACCAAAAGTCAGGAGAATAAATCTCCTTAACACCAAAGTAACATTAAGAAGAAACAATTCTTTATTGTAGTGCTGGGTGCTAGATGGAATATCCACAAATCAAGCACAACCAATGCTAATTTCATCATTACATTTATACACAAAAATTACAAGATAATACACTCCCAGTTACAATGATTGGTTAGTGATTTGAATACAACTGTAATATAGAATCATAGAATCATAGAATAGATAGGGTTGGAAAGGACCTCAAGATCATCTAGTTTCAAAGCCCCTGCCATGGGCAGGGACATCTCCCATTAAACCATATCACCTAAGGCTCTGTCCAGCCTGGCCTTGAACACCGCCAGGGATGGAGCATTCACAACTTCCCTGGGCAGCCCATTCCAGTGCCTCACCACCCTTACAGTAAAGAACTTCTCCTTTATACTCAATCTAGACTTCCCCTGTTTGGGTTTTACCCCATTAACCCTTGTCCTATCACTACAGTCCCTAATGAAGAATCCCTCCCCAGCATCGTTATAGGCCCCCTTCAGATATTGCAAGGATGCTATGAGGTCTCCACACAGCCTTCCCTTCTCCAGGCTGAAAAGCCCCAACTTTCTCAGCTTGTCTTCATACTGGAGGTGCTCCAGTCCCCTTATCATCCTCATGGCCCTCCTCTGGACTTGTTCCAACAGTTCCGTGTCCTTTTTATGTTGAGGATGATCAGGGGACTGGAGCACCTCCCATATGAAGGCAGGCTGAGAAAGTTGGGGCTGTTTAGCCTGGAGAAGAGAAGGATGCGTGGAGACCTCATAGCAGCCGTCCAGTATCTGAAGGGGGGCTATACGGATGCTGGAGAGGGACTCTTCACTAGGGACTGTAGTGATAGGACAAGGGATAATAGGTTAAAACTTAAACAGGGGAAGTCTATATTGGATATAAGGAAGAAATTCTTTACTGCAAGGATGGTGAGGCACTGGAATGGGTTGTCCAGGGAAGTTGTGAATGCTCCAACCCTGGCAGTGTTCAAGGCCAGGTTGGACAGAGACTTGGGTGGCACGGTTTAGTGTGACGTGTCCCTGCCCATGGCAGGGGGGTTTGAACTAGATGATCTTAAGGTCCTTTCCAACCCTAACTAACTATTCTATTTTAAGACACCAGAACTGCACACAATACTCCAAGTGAGGTCTCACAAGAGCAGAGTAGAGGGGCAGGATCACCTCCTTCAACCTGCTGGTCACGCTTCTCTTGATGCAGACCAGGGTACGGTTGGCTTTCTGGGCTGCAAGCTCACACTGCCTGCTCATGTTCATTTCTCATCGACCAACACCCCCAAGTCCTTCTCAGCAGGGCTGCTCTGAATCTCTTCTTTGCCTAATCTGTAGCTGTGCCTGGGATTGCTCCGACCCAAGTGTAGGACCTTGCACTTGTCATAGTTGAACTTCATGTGGTTGGCATCAGCCCACCTCACAAGCATGTCAAGGTCCCTCTGGATGGCATCCCTTCCCTCCAGCATATCAACGGAACCACACAGCTTGGTGTCATCAGCAAACTTGCTGAGGGCGCACTCAATCCCACTCTCCATGTCACCAACAAAGATGTTGAACAAGACCAGTCCGAACACCAATCCCTGAGGGACACCAGTCATTACTGTTCTCCAGCCAGACATTGAGCCATTGACCACATCACCTTGCACGCAGTCATCCAGCCAATTCTTTATCCACCCAGTGGTACATCCATCAAATTGATAGATGAAATCAACTGCTCTACCACTGTTCATCAGTTCTGTAGCCCCATCAGAGAAGGCCACCAAATTGGTCAGGCAGGATTTCCCCTTAGTGAAGCCATGCTGGCTGTCACCAAGCACCTTGGTGTTTTTCATGTGCCTTGGCATGCCTTCCAGGAGAATCTGCTCCAAGATTTTGCCAGGCACAGAGGTGAGACTGACTGGTCTGTAATTCCCCGGGTCATCCATTTTTCCCCTTCTTGAAAATGGGGGTTATATTTCCCTTTTTCCAGTCATCGGGAACTTCACCTGACTGCAGTATCTGCAGTGTCATTCCCTTCTGCTGCTACACTTGCGTGGGTGAAGGGTCTTCACTTGGGCAAGGGTCTTCTCAATCTGTGGGTGTGTTTTTTTGTATTATAATGAAGGAAGTTTACTTCAGGTCACCTTAAAAGTAAGTTTTGTTGCCAAGTTTGCCAGCTAGATTTCTACCTTGCCAGATTGTCACATAACTCATCCTATATACAGTAGACCCTAGGTGCTTTGGTTATGCTCTAGAGAGTAAGGGCTAAGGCTAGCATATAACAGAGAAGAAGGACTTCAAGCAACACAGCATCTAATTTCTAAGCTAACACTGTATCCTATGCTAACATAGAGGCTAACTTCTTAAATCAAGATCTTCCTATAGATAACTGCTTCATAATCAAAAGCAAAATATAGAAAGATTTAGTGAAACTTAAGGTAATCTGCAACAGACTGAGGAAGGCTTTCAGCACTGTCTCCCATAAGAACATCATGGAGAAGATGGAGAAGTATGGGCTGGAGGAGTAGATAGAGAGGTGGACTGAAAAAAGGCTGAATAGTCAGGCCCAGAGGGTGGTGATGTGCGGCACATGTTCTATTTGGAGGCTAGTAATTAGAGGTGTACCCTATGTGTCAGTCCTGACTCCAATCCTGTTCATCACCTTCATTAATGATGTGGATGATGTGACACAATATACCTGTGAAAGACTGAACCGAAATCATACTCCATCGCCAATTGTCTCAAAGATTGGTGTGAGGTGCTTTGGTCTACTGTCTGGAAGATGGGAATGAGGAGCTGACATGAGATTCCATTGCCCATTGTCTCAAGGATTGGTGTGAAGAACTGCTGTGTATTATAACAAGGATTGCTGACAGACGAATAGTCATGGTTTAAGCCCAGCCAGCAACCCAGAACCATGCAGCCACTTGCTCACTCCCCCCCTTCCTCTCCCCCACTCCCAAAGGAATGGGGAGGAGAATCGAAAGAATGTAACTCCCATGGACTGAGAGAAGAATAGTCCAGTATCTAAGGTATAACACAAACCACTACTGCTACCACCGATAATAATAATGATAAGGGAAATAACAAGGGAAGATAATACAACCCCTCACCACCCGCTGACAGATACCCAGCCCGACCGAGCAGTGATCACGCCCTTCTGGGTAACTGCCCCCATTTTATATAGTGGGCATGACGTGCTGTGGTATGGAATTCCTCTTTGGTTAGTTTGGGTCAGGTGTCCTGTCTCTGCTTCCTCCCGGCTTCCCCTCCTCCCTGTATGAGCATGAGACTCAGAAAGTCCATGGTCAGAGTAAACATTACTGAGCAACAACTAAAAATATCACTGTTATCAATGCTATTCCCAGGCTGAGAGTCAAAACCACAGCACTGCACCAGCTACTAAGAAGGAGAAAAATGACTGCTACTGCTGAACCCAGGGCACAGATACATATCCATTTTTACAGATCTTAAATCAATTTCTTGTGGCTCTGTTGTTATACCACCCAGCCATCCCACGTGTCCACAGGATTCGAGGCTGCCATTGCTTCCAAGAGCAGTCTGAAAGGACTCGTAGGTGTGGCAACCGACAGGCACAGGTTGTCTTGTCCTGTCACATTGGCTAATGTTCTCTTTTGGCTGGGCGGTAAACCATGGTAGGGTCAGTCCTCTTGTGATGAAGAGACAGAAGACAAGGCAGGATGAATCTATTGTGCAGGGACCTAACAAGGTCCTTTATCTGTGGAAACACAATCATACCCTCGTCCCCAGGTTATTAAAGGGAACAGGCCTTCCCATTCATAAGTTTCAAGATTACGTACTTTAACGTGAGCTTTCCCTTGTTCAAAATTCTTAGAACCCCGAATAAAATGTCAACAAGTATCTTTGGCCTTTTCACCTGAATGCACCGATGCATAAATACAAGATGAAAAAGTGTCAACAGAATCATGGACGTATTTGTATTTGCCAATTTCTGGTACATGAGTAACATCTGTCTGCTAAATTTCAAGTGACAAAAGACCGCGAAGATTAGTTCCAATCATCGGTGTGGGCAAAACTTGATGACAATCAGGACACGATTGTATGATTTGCCTCGCCTGGTCCTGAGTCAGATGAAAAGCACGTGCAGAGCTTTTGCATTTTGATGATAAAATTCATGGGATAAGCAAGCTTGTGCAAAACTGTCAGGTAAGACCGTAATACCTGCAAGCCTATCAGCCTGTGTATTTCCCTTGCTTATAGGTCTAGGTAGAGAAGTATGTGAGCATATATGCTGTATAAAGTATGGGTGTACCCATCGATCCAGGAGCCACTTGAGCTCCCAGAGAAAGGCAAATAATGTTCCATTGGAAACTTCTTTCAGAAAAGTGTGTTCTAGCCTAGAAACAAGGCCTGCCACATAGGCAGAATCTGTGATAATATTTATCAGAGTAGTTCATAATTTAAAAACACAGACTAAAGCAGAGAGATCTACTACCTGAGGTGATCCTGTGACAATGTGTATATCATTTTTCCAGTATCCTTCAGCATCTTTCCAAACTATTACTGCTTGGCCTGTCTTGCCAGACCCATCAGCGAATACTGTGAGGGCCTCAGTTATTGGCGTAATAGTTAATTGTGAAGCAGGCAAAAGGGGAAGAAAATGTAGGGATTGCACAGTTTTGTGTCCTGGGAAATGAATACTAATTTGCCCTGTAAAATCTGCTAGAGCACACCGAAAAACAAAAGACTGGTGAGTTAAAAGGGCTAGTTGTTTTGTATCAAGAGGCAGAGCGATAATATTAGGTTCAACACCATCTAAAGGCAATAACCACTATCTTCCTTTCTGAATGACCATGGCTATCATTTCAATGGCTGTTGTAACTGTTTTTCCAAAATTATGTGCCAAAAACATCCATTCCAAAATAATCAATGGATCTACATCTTGTGGAACCCACTGTGCTAAGAGCCCATGGGGTTGAAAAGATTAATAAAAAGTGAAAAGGCTAATAGGGTGGTCCATTTTTTGCCTATGAGCAACTTGACTGGTTAAATTTACAACCATTTTATCAAGGGCAGTTTGCGCAGAGGGGGTGAGTGTTTGAGGAGACGTCAAACATGGATCCCCCTCCAATAATTTGAAGAGATGATGGAGTTCTTCCGTAGATATTCCCAAGGGAGGACGGATCCAATTTATGGTTCCTAAGAGCTTTTGTAAATCATTTAGAGTCTTTATTCCTGTCTGCAGGGTGATATTTTGAGGTTGAATGTTTTGTTTGAATATTTTCCATCCTAAATATTTTCAGGGTGGAGCTTCTTGAATTTTTTCTTCTGCAATTTGGAATGCTGCTGTTGAGACTGCTTGGATCACTTGCCATTTCACTTTTTGGGCTGTTTGCTCTGATTCTGCAGCAATTAAAATGTCATCCATATAATTAGAGATTAAAACATTCTCAAAGCACTCCCGTATAGTGCTTAAACCTGCCACTACTAATTGCTGACATAGTGAAGGACTGTTTTTCATGCCTTGTGGTAACACTTTCCAATGATACCTTTTATGCTGCTCTGCAGCATTGATCAAAGGCACAGAAAAGGCAAATTGCGGTGCATCTTGTGGAGCAAGAGGTATCATGAAAAAACAGTCTTTTAAATCAATGACTATGAGAGTCCTCGTTTGTGGTAACATTGTTGGTGAGGGGAGCCCAGGTTGCAAAGCTCCCATATCCTCAATGACCTCATTTATCTTTCTTAAGTCGTGTAAAAGCCTCCAAGCATTATTTTCCTTCTGAATCACAAAGACAGATGTGTTCCATGGGCTGTTTGTGGGGACTATGTGACCAGATTTCAGCTGTTCATCCACCAATTTGTGTAATTGCAACAGTTTTTCTTTTGGGAGGGATCTACCCACACAGGCTCATCTGATTTCCAGGTTAAAGGTGGGACCTGCTGCAAAATAGTGGCCCCTAGGAAAAATACATACTTAAATGTACTCCTCATTGGCTTGAACAGTCTCTGCCCCATAGGGTAGGAGATCCAGATAACATATAAGGCCTAATCAAGGCAGATCTCCCTTCTAGTCCAAAAATAACAAGCTCTCTGCTCTGCTTTGGAAAGGTTCAACCACCAATTCCTGATAATGAGGCATGAGCGTCCATTAAAGTCCAATGATCGGGCCATTGTGATGCAGAAATGACTGTAACATCTGCTCCACTATCAACAATTCCTTGCAAAGTAATGTTTGTCCCCCGTGATTTTAAAGTACAGGACAACTGGTGCTGGTCCATAGTTAATTGTTGACTCCAATAAATTTCAGGTATCCCTGTAGAGTCAAAACATCCTGAGCCCCGCACAGAGTGGACAGCATCCAGTAACTGGGGTGAAAAATGTATTAATTGTGCGATTCAGCTTCCTGCTGGTATAGTACATGGTGGCATTGGAGTCCACACCACTATTTTAATTTCTCCTTCAAAGTCAGCATCTATGACCCCTGGCAGCACAAAAAGACCCCTTATCACTGTAGAGGATCGTCCAATTAACAATGCTGCCTTTCCATGCCCAAATGGGCCATATGTGCCTGTTGGAATAAGCACAACTAATGTGTCTTGAATTATTGTCTCTCCCTAGGTGGCCAGGTCCATTCTGGCACCGCTGCTTGTGCTGGCGCGAAAACTGCGGTGGCTCCCCAAGGGGGCCCTTCAGAGGGGTAATTTGTTGTCATGGCGCAGCCCCTCACAGTGCTCTCCTTGAGGCTTCCTGGTAAAGTTAAAGGCTGGCCATCCTGGTCAAATTTCGATTGGCGTTGACTTACATAATGATGCCCTTTACGACAGCATGAGAAAATTCCAGGTGACTGATTTTTGATCTCACAGCAGAGTCCGGCAAAGAGGGTGGTGGTAAGGGAGCCGAAGGTACTGCTTCTGCCCCCTGTGCTTGTGAGCTGGCATGAAGTTTTAAAGTTTCAGAAATAACTCGCCATAGGCTCAATAAAGTGGTGGCAAATTTATCATTTTTTGTAGCACAGTTCCACAAATTAATACCAATTTTATCCCAAATCTCCGGGGTATAAATATTAGTGGAATTAATAGATGGATAGACTTTTGATGCCCAGAGAAGGATACGTTTCAATTCTTCCTCATAAACTTTTTTCCCATACTGCTTGAGAATTATAGCAAAAACTTCTAGAACATTTCCTTGCTCTTTTGTTAAAGCAGACCCCATAATTCTCAGACGCTTACCCCCGTCCTGCGAGAGGCAATCCGTATGGTTTCAATTTGCTTCCTTTCAGTGTACACCTTTGCTTACTTTCAGCATGCAGTTCGGCTGAGCCACGCCACTGGATCGACAACTAGTCACTTTTCATGCCCCACGTGGGGCATGAATTGGAGAGACATAAATTTGATAGATGGACCACTTGGTGGATAAAGAATTGGCTGGATGGCAGCATGCAGAGAGTTGTGGTCAATGGCTCAGTGTCCAATTGGAGACCAATAATGAGTGGTGCCCCTCAGTGGTAGGTGAGATGACTGAGAGGTGGGCTGATGCCAACCTTATGAAGTTCAATCACGCAAAGTGCAAGGTCCTACAACTGGGTCGGGGCAATCCCAGGCACAGCTAGAGGTTGGGCAGAGAAGAGATTCAGAGCAGCCCTGTGGAGAAGGACTTGGGGGTGTTGGTTGATGAGAAAATGAACATGAGCTGGTAGTGTGTGCTCGCAGCCCAGAAAGGCAACCGTACCCTGGTCTGCATCAAAAGGAGCGTGACCAGCAGGTTGAAGGAGGTGATCCTACCCATCTACTCTGCTCTCGTGAGACCTCACTTGGAGTACTGTGTGCAGTTCTGGTGTCCTCAACATAAGAAGGTCATGGAGCTGTTGGAGCAAGTCCAAAGGAAGGCCATGAGAATGATCTAGGGGCTGGAGCACTTCCTGTATTAAGACAGGCTGAGAAAGCTGGGGCTGTTCAGCCTGGAGAAGAGAAGGCTGTGTGGAGACCTCATGGCACCCTTCCAGTATTTGAAGGAGGCCTACAGAGATGCTGGAGAGGGACTTTTCATTATGGTCTGTAGTGGCAGGACAAGGGGTAACAGGTCCAACCTTAAACAGGGGAAGTTTAGGTTAGATATAAGGAAGAAGTTATTTACTGTAAGGGTGGTGAGGCACTGGAACAGGTTGCCTAAGGATGTTTTAAATGCTCCATCCCTGGTGGTGTTCAAGGCCAGGTTGGACAGAGTCTTGGGTAACATGGTCTAGTGTGAGGTGTCCCTGCCCATGGCAGGGGGATTGGAACGAGATGATCTTAAGATCCTTTCCAACCCTGACTATTCTATGATTCTAAAGAGAATCGAATCTCTCAAAAAGAAGTGTTTGCTGCCTTGTTGAAAAATGGGATGGACCGAGATAAAATTGATGGGATTCCCACTAATGAAACATTGAATAAACCTGTAAAAAGGGTAAAAAAATCAAGCTCAAAGAAAAGTGATGACATGATGGATGAATCAATTCAACCTTCTGCTCCCCCCTTCGAGCCTCAACGGGACGGTACACTTACCAATGGAGAGACCCCATTGGCAAGGCAATGGTTCTAGAGGACAAAAAAGGATGGGATCAGTACACTGAGCTCTATCCATGGCCAGATGTTAAAATGTTATTGTCCTCACGTGGAGCTCCAAAATTATTGGAAAAATAGGTTTTGTCAAAGGGTTAAGGCCCTCACTGATACTGGAGCAGAGGCCTCTTTAATGTAAGGTAACTCTAAAAAATTTACAGGCCAAAAGTTTTTGATTACAGGATTAGGTGGCAAGCAAATTGAAGTGGTACAGACAAAATATTGGGATGAATATTAGCACTCTGCCAAAACAAACTTATTCAGTGAAATTTGTTCCTATCTCTGAATATATAATTGGAATTGACCCTTTAAAAGGGTTGACCATATTATCCACAAACCACCGGATTAATTGAAGGGATGAATGGCTTGCTTAAGGAACAGTAAAAGAAATTGGGGGGAGGCAAATAAAGCATCTGGAGAAACCATTTATATGAAGTGACACCAATATTGAACAATAGATCCATTGGGAAAATAGAAACCTCTTTAATGATTATGTCTACTCCTAATTTGTAAATAAAACAACAGTAGCAGAGACCCTCAAATCCTGAGAAATAAAGGAGGGAGCTAAAGCACCTTATCGAGAAATGCCAGATGCTGCAGGATTAAATTTGTATGCTTTACAAATGCACAGGTTGAATACCCAAGGCATCTATGCTATTGATACTGATATTGAAGTACATATTCCATCAGGTTACTTTGGTTTGATAGCCCCAAGGTCAAGTTTAGCAATCAAACGCATTTAAATACTTGAGGACATCACTGATTCAGATTATCAAGAGGAGATCAAGGTGATTTTGTTGAATAGTGGATATCAAGATATCTTAATTCAGCCACAAGACCATGCTGTTCGAATGTTGATTTTGCCTGTGTTGAAAACGCAAGTGAGTAAAAGGGAAGACCTACAAATAACTACGGCTCAAAGGAACTGTGGATTTGGATCCACTAACCAGTTGAATAGTGGAGCTAAAGTTGTCCAAACACTCAATGGCCCACCTGAGCCAGCTGAAATTATTGTCATTGGAAAAGACTATACGGTATTAGTAATTAAATCTGGACAAGAAAACTGGGAATATGTCCCTGTCTTTTGTTTTGTTTTTTGGGAATATGTCCCATGCTATTTGAGACAATGTCCTGGGTTCATCAGTAACAGCTATTTTTCTCCTTCTTAGTAGCTGGTGCAGTGCTGCATTTTGGCTTTAGTTTGAGAACAATGTTGATAACACAGCTATGGTTCAGCTGTTGCTAAGCAATGCTTACCCTGATCAAGGACTTTTCAGTCTCATGCTCTGCCAGTGAGGAGGGGCACAGGAAGCCGGGAGGAAGCAGAGACAGGACACCTGACCCAAACTAACCAAAGGGATATTCCATACCACAGCACATCATGCCCTGTATATAAACTGGGGGGAATTACCCGGAAGGCCCAGATCACTGCTCCGGTCAGGCTGAGTATTGGTTGGCAGGTGGTGAGCAATTGTTCTGTGCGTCATTTGTGCTCATTGTTGTTTTTTTCCCCTTTCCCTTTTTAGTTTTATATTCTCTTCCTTTGTTATTTCCCTTATCATTAATATTATTGGTGGTAGTAGTAGTAGTTTTGTATTATACTTTGGTTATTGGACTGTTGTTATCTCAACCCGTGGGGTTTACATTCTTTTGATCCTCCTCCCCATCCCTCTGGGAGCTGGGGGGGGGGGGGGGGGGGGGGGGGGAGTGAGTGAGTGGCTGCATGGTTCTGAGTTACCAGCTGGGCTTAAACCAGGAAAGTTCTTTGTGGCTCATGAAGGGCTGAGATAATGACAGATTTGACCAGGGTGTGTCTAACTGTATTTGTGATAAGCATTAGAATCATAGAATAGTTAGGGTTGGAAAGGACCTTAAGACCATCTAGTTCCAAGCCCCCTGCCATGGGCAGGGACACCTCACAATAAATCATGTCACCTAAGGCTCTGTCCAACCTGGCCTTGAATACTGCCAGGGATGGAGCATTCACAACTTCCCTGGGCAACCCATTCCAGTGCCTCATCACTCTCACAGTAAAGAACTTCTTCCTTATATCCAATCTAAACTTCCCCTGTTTAGGTTTTAACCCATTACCCTTTGTCCTATCACTACAGTCCCTAATGAAGAGTCCCCCTCCAGCATCCCTGTAGGCCCCCTTCAGATACTGGAAGGCTGCTATTGTTTTGGCTTAACAGTTACTCATCACAATGTTCATTTATTTGCTCTTGGAGGTATTGTGTTTGATCTCAGAGTTACAGCAGGTCGTACCTTACTTGTAGCAGTATTTGCTGTTTTAATGTTTATTGGCTTTGGAGTCTGGCCTAAGATTCTCATTTTGTTGTACTTTATGGTAATGACTTGTAATACAATAGACTCATTGATCATGAAACTGGTCTAGCTTGCATTCCCAGTATGGTCATCACCTCTACACTTTGGGAGGCATATAATGGCAATTTTTAGCAACTACACTTTTTTTCTCCCTCAGAGGGTCAACCTATGAAGCAGACATTCCCTCACACCCTCTGAAGCATGGAATCAGACTCTACAACTCAAGGAGAGTTATAAAGCAGGCATGTTTATTATGGCGCCGGGTGCAAGGGGGATCGCTCCTCCTAACTTGCACACCGAGGGGTTAAGCGAGAAGATATTTATTACACACAAACATGTGTGGAGAAGTGGCTAACAGAGAAAGGTCATGTTCCCATCAACGAGCTGAAATAGAACATTTGTTTAGAGAATGGTGCAGACTTACTAGCACCAGATAATGAGGAACTGAGGGACATCTGGAGGGAAGCGCCATGCTCTGGCCAATTACAGACAAGGACACTAACTAATAAATAAGATAAGCACATAAAAATAGAGAATATAAGAGTACACAGTTTAACTGTAAAAATAATGAGCTTACACAATGCCTTATTTGTGCCAGAACCAATCAAGTGCCTAGTATTTGCATATTCACTGTTATATTAACCGAAGGTAGAAGCCCAATAAACGAATTGTGCTTATTGATCACAATGGTCGTGTTGATTCCTCCCTGCTGCAACAAATTGGTGCCCGAACAGGGACCCTCTTGCTGTTGCTTGACTGAGCGAAGAAGATAGCTGGAATAGGAGGGGAGCGGAGCAATTGGAACAGGAACCCAGGTACCTTTAAAGGCCGGGAAGACAGCAGGGATAGGGAAAGCTCCGAAGAATGCAGCCTTTGGAAGGCAAAGAACGCTTCGCTGCTGGCAGCGTCGGTTCCGAGAGCCTGAGCAAGATTTTACTTGGCTCGCCGCCCGTATTTCGTCTGCCTCCTGGTGAGCTGCATTGGCGCCAACGTCTTATGAGTTGAGAAAAAAATTGAGTAATAATTGAGTAATAATGGATAGAGAGGCAGCATATGATTTATTTAAGTGCTTCTTAGAGAAGCGGGGAGTGGATAAGGAATTGGACTTAACGAAGGGATTAAAGGCTCTGTTAGAATACGCGAGAGAGTTAGGTTGTTTCCGAGATCCTAACGATGTATTTGATCTACCCGAATGGAGGAAGTTTGGGGATGAGCTTTGGAATAGAGTGATTGATGATAACAAGCAAGCAAAAAAAAAAAAAAAAGTGCTAAAGACTGGAGGACAGTTATTAATTGCCTACATAAGTATGCAGTACTTCAACTCTTCCGACATATCCTCTCTGCGAGAGGGATAGAGTATGATGAAGCTATGCTAAAAAGATTGTTGCTCTGGATTAAGGAGAAGGACTTAATCCAGGGGGTTGGAGAAGCCTTTGATCTTGGGACTTGGGAAAAAATCGCTAAGGAAGAAGTCTCTGTTTTATGGATGTTTTCAGTCCATAAGGTGAAGGGAGCAACCTCTAAAGAGGCAGACTTAAATTTAATGTTGAAATGGTCGAAGACGCATTATCAAGAGACTGATGAGTCTACCGTATCTGAGGTCTCTTTGTGGAATGGTGCACGAGTTAAGTTGTGGGATGCAGCCACAAAAGGCAGTGACACTGTGAAACATTTGTTAGTCATTTGGAGAACTATTTTAGAGACGTTAAAGTCAAAAAGTGAGATCGTGGAACCCACTGTCCCCCCCACCCCTGGCCACCCCTGAGCCTCTGCCAGTTGCTGCTGCGGCTGCAAAGACTGAGGACAGAGATGAAGACAGTCTTTTTGACCCGGGCCCTACTGACCCCAAGAAGGAGCCTGTGCGTGCTCATCAGGCTGCTGTTGCTGCTCCTGAGGTTCTGACGCCTTTTAATTCTGATGCTGACCTGGATGGGCCTTTTGACATGGAGCTGGAAAAGAAGCCTGATTTATATCCCCCAGATCCTCATGATAAATGGGCAGCTGTAAAGGGAGAAGCGAGATGGGTGGGGGATGCAGATGTATTGTGTGCTTTCCCTGTGATGTATGTGCTGGATCAAGACCCGTGCTGGGAAGGTCTCTCGTATGCCCTTATCAGGGGTATCGGGAGGACTGTCGCGGACCGTGGATTTGGGGTCCCATATACAACTCATTTGATACAGTCTCTCTGTGATACTCATGTACTAGAAGTTGGCAAATATGTCTATGATTCTATTGACGCTTGGAAACCTTTATAGATATTGCTGGCCACTTCTGGTGTAGGCCGGCCATCTGTGTCAGAATGAGTGTGCATTTTGGTCAGTATAAAAGCCCAAGCCTCATGCGATGTGGGGGAGGCAGAGCCTCTGCGGGGACGCTCGCTAGGGCTGAGCCTGCCACCTCACACTGCGATGATGCTTGTTGGAGCTGGTTTCCTGACAGTCTTCACAGGGTCCTTGTGCCACGTTCTGTACGTGGGACTGTGTAGTGGGAGTAATGACTGTCTGAATTTTGTGTTTCAAATATTGTAGTTGTGTGGAGTGTGCTTGTGGGATCCCATACGTATGTGTGTGTGATGAGGGCAGATGGTGTTCTATGTATTTTTTTTGTTATTGCGTTCATGTAAAAGTTTTTAACAGGTAGTGGTTTAACATTTCAGGCAAGAAAGGGTTAATGCAAAAGTGCAGTTGCTGACAGGTATTTATGGTTGCTGCTGAAGCAGGCAGGCAGCTGTAGCTGCTGCCCAGCAGGCTGCTGTTTGTAGCCGTGCAAAGCAGGGTGAACAACTTTAGAGAAGAAAAAAAAAAAAAAAAAGGTAAAGTTGCAGAACACGGGCAGACAAATGTGAATCCAGGTGATAGATTGGAAATCTATTCAGAGAGAGGCTCTGTCAAACAATGATTTTGATTGTTTGCAGGCGTTGCAGGAAAAGATTCTTGCCTTTCCTGTTAAGTACTAGTTTAACCCTCAAGGTCAGGCAGTAAATGCTGAAATGTCTCCACTAAATTAGAAATTGCTATCTCAGTTAAGGCAAACTGTTTCTTCTACAGGCATTCAGTCTGAACCCACTAGGCAAATGTTGCCATATATTTGGGAAACATATTTGCTGTTAATCGAGGATATTAAAAGTATTGTGAAATTAATCCTCACCCCTTCGCAGTTGTTGTTATGGAACATGTATTGGCAGGAAGCCTGTCAAGAGGCAATTGCAGTTCAACGAGGACAGGGAGATCCCCTGATTGGGGTGCAATTACAACACCTGATGGGAATTGGACAGTTCTCCACTAAGGAGGCTCAAGTCCAGGTAGGTCCAGAATTGTTAAAAGAATCTATGAGACTAGCCTTACGAGCTCTATCACAGATTAAAGATATTACTGCAGCTCCTGCCTACATGAAAGTGACACAGAAAAAGGACGAGCCCTTCAGTACCTTTGTGGATAGGGTAGCTGATGCTATAAGGAAGTCAGGTACTCCAGAATACATGCATGGTATTTTACTGCTTCAGTGTGCAATACAGAACTGTAATGATGCTGTAAGGCAGATACTTGTTCAGTTACCTGCAAATGCCACTGTAGAAAAGATGTTAGAACAAATGGCACGGGTACCTATGGGGCATCAGGCAATGTTGGTTGAGGCAGTAAAAGCAGTGGGAGAGACAATTCAAAAAAGTCATTCACAAGTATTAGCGGCCTTGGCACCTTTGCAAGCCACCGGTATGGTCAAGGGTCCTCGATTTTTTAGATGTGGTCAAAATGGGCACATGAGAAAAGATTGCCACAACTCGGTTTGGTGCCCTAATTGTCAAATGGATAACCATTGTGCTGCTACCTGTCGACGCAAACAGAACCGGTTGGGAAACAGGCAGCGGAGCGCCAAGACCTGTCGCGGGATGATCCCAAGCATGGGTCCCACAGCCCCTGCACCTCAACGTGTGTACGCAGCAAGTCAAACTCCATTGCCTTGCAACCAGCCACCGCCGACAACCTCAGAATGGACTTGGCAACCACAGTAGACACTACCTTGTAGTTTTTGTCATCAGTGTGACCCTACAGTAGAATTGTATTGTGGTGGTTGTCAGTCTATAAGATATCTTCGCCAGAGTTGGCTGAAACAAAGACTTTTTGTATAGTCTGTCAAAATAACTTTTATGTAACCCGCTTATAGTGCTTTGGAAATATTTAGCTGATTTTAGAAGTACAGATTTTTAATTACTCAAGTTATTTGAAAATCGAGGTTCTCTTTATAGAGCCTCATATACATTTGCTTTACAAGCTGCTTCGCCGTTATAGGTCTCATAATTATAGGGGGTTTGTTGCTTTGTTGTGCTTTGCAATGTTGTTCTGCTTGTTTACAACGACTCCTGACTCAGTCCTTATTCCTTCATAAAGAAAAAGGGGGAATTGTGGAGAAGTGGCTAACAGAGAAAGGTCATGTTCCCATCAACGAGCTGAAATAGAACATTTGTTTAGAGAATGGTGCAGACTTACTAGCACCAGATAATGAGGAACTGAGGGACATCTGGAGGGAAGCGCCATGCTCTGGCCAATTACAGACAAGGACACTAACTAATAAACAAGATAAGCACATAAAAATAGAGAATATAAGAGTACACAGTTTAACTGTAAAAATAATGAGCTTACACAATGCCTTATTTGTGCCAGAACCAATCAAGTGCCTAGTATTTGCATATTCACTGTTATATTAACCGAAGGTAGAAGCCCAATAAACGAATTGTGCTTATTGATCACAATGGTCGTGTTGATTCCTCCCTGCTGCAACAAACATGCATATTCATTAGATTCCCAAGAGAGTGGTGGGGCTATTACAATTAGTTCCAGGAACTCATCATGTCTCCTCCTTTTGGTGCTTGCTCACTGTCCTCCGGTGGTCGTGGGCAGGGGTCTTCAAGATGAAGTAAGCAGTCTTCCTCATGATGTAATTTTCACCTTTGGCACAGTTGGATGCCTCAGTAATCACAAAACTAGCTGAAACCAGCCATATCTATAACTTTCTGATAGCTGACAAAGTTTTAGAACAGTATGACCTTCGTACAAAATTTATTGCAAGCAAAACAGGACAGGTAGAGAAGGAGTATCCGAAGCTAGCAGATGTTCGGGAGGCACTGTCTCCAAACTAACTGATAAGTAGAAGGACGGGGAGAAATAATTCACTCATGTTAGTAGGGTCACTAAATTCTGTTATCTCACCATAGACTTGCAAGACAAACATTAGTCTCTATCTTAGACCTAAATTAGGCTAAAAGTATTTTAACCCTATGTTTTCCAGGCACTTTCTTTCCTTATATCACCCTCCGCTCCCCCACCAGGCTAATTACAGTAGCAGCATTTGAGAATTCTAAAGATTTTCAATATCCTTTGGATACCCTTGAAACCAGTCCACTGCTTTTGTTGGCTATCAGCATGTTGCCACAAATACTACATGTTCTTTAACCACGGCCTTACTACCCTGAGAATGCCCTATTTCATCTGATCTTGAAAGCTAAGCAGGGTCAGGCTTGGGACTTGTCTAAGGTTAAACATTGATCTAAGAGGACCACCATCTTCCCTGAGGCTGGACAGTCATGAGTGGCAGGGTGGGTGGTATAATATGGGCAAGCACTTAAGCCAGTTGGCCCCTCCAGTGCTTTGGAACTTCACTCCTGAACAAATGCAGAATCCGAATTAGCAGAACACTTAGATGAGGTGTGCTGTCATCCTGGCAATAATAGAAAGGGACAACTCTTTGCAAAGTGCTGGGGTTTGGCCTACGCCTATAGAGCCCTGTTCTGTAAGGAGCAGGAGAAAGATGTCTCTGGATCTGATGGCAAAGCAACAGACAATGCAGCTACTCAAACCCCAAGCACAGCAACTCCCTCAACTCCAGCAACAAGCACAGCAGCTACTCAAACCCCGACAACAGACACTGCAGCCATTCCAACCCCAGTGCAAGACTGCAGTCACTCCAACCCCAGTGCAAGACACTGCAGCCACTCCAACCACAGTGATAGATAAGACACTGCAGCTAAACCAAAGGACCAATCTGTGCCAACATCCGTTATCCTTATAAGCAAGGGGCACTTGCTCCATGGCAAGAGCCACAAAGAGCAACTCGTGCAGCAAAGGAAGATGAAGACCCAATGCCCATACTAGAAGGGGTGACATCTGAACGAGAGAAATTAGTACAGGAATCAGAGGAAGATCCCTGACCTCAACTGAGCTGTGGAATATACAAAAAGAAGCAGAGTAGCTGGCAACACAGAGGTAAAGCATCTGGGTGCTGCACTGTGGCAAGAGATTACTGCTCATGTTGGGCTGGGTGTCGGTTGGCAGGTGGTGAGCAATTGTACTGTGCATCACTGTCCTGGGTTCAGCTGTAGCAGTTATTTTTCTCCTTCCTAGTAGCTGGTGCAGTGCTGTGTTTTTGACTTTAGTCTGAGAACAACGCTGATAACACACCAATGTTTTTAGTTGTTGCTAAGTAATGTTTACTTTGCTCAAGAACTCTTCAGTCTCGTGCTTTGCCAGGGAGGAGGGGCATGGGAAGCCAGGAGAAAGCAGAGACAGGACACCTGACCCAAGCTAGCCAAAGGGGTATTCAATACCACCACACATCATGGCCAGTATAGAAACTGGGGGGAGTTACCTGTAAGGCTCAGATCTCTGCTCAGGTTGGATGGGGTATTGGTCCGCAGGTGGTGAACAGTTTTATTGTGCATCACTTTTGTTTATTGTTTTCTTTTCCCTTTTCCCCCTTTTAGTTTTATATTCTTTCCCCTTGTTATTCCCCTTATTATTATTATTATTGGTGGCAGTAGTAGTAGTTTTGTATTATACCTTAGTTACTGGACTGTTCTTATCTCAACCCTTGGGAGTTACATTCTTTCGATTCTCCTCCCCATCCCTCCGGGAGTGGGGGGAGGAAGAAGGGGGGAGTGAGCAAGTGGCTGCATGGTTCTGAGTTACCTGCTGGGCTTAAAACATGACAACTGCTGAAACCATGATCATTGGGAACAATCTCTATGGGGGAGAAAAAGTTACTACAACATGCAGGCATGAATCCTGCAAAGCCCAATTCCTACCACTGAAAAGGTTTGAAATGCAAGAGATATTAACACAGTGCCCTCAGGTGGCACTGAAAGATCAGATTATGACTGGTAACAACTGAACACACCTAAGTTCAATACCAAGGAAACATAAATTCCTGTCTAAGGCTGTCTAAACAACCTGATGGAAAATGATCAAGCTTTATAAAAGACGCTTTTTTTTCTAGCACGTTCTTCTTTATGCTTCTACCATACCAGCATTTCCCCTATGTAAGAAACTATGAACTAGTGTATTGTTTATTAAGATTTATGTTAAGCCCAATATAAAGGTTATGCAATAAAAAGTATGAAATTGCTTACTCAGTCACCAGACACAGCTTACATAGACTAACAGTCGCCAACCGCAATCGCTTATCGCTTATGCAAACATAGCAGATGTTGCCTAAAGATAGCTGTAAGATGTTCCATGTGAGAAACTATAGACTAGTGTATTTTTTTATTAAGATATATGTTAAGCCAAATGTAAAGGAACTGACAGAGATAAAACACAGCTGGCCAAGATAAGATAGCCGCAAGATGTCCCAGGAACTGGCAGAGATAAGACTAACAACTCCCTGCAAAGACATATGAATGAAGGATCAAAGGAGGAAGACTTCTCACCTTGGTCTCATCGATCACCAGGAGGCAGGAAACTACCCCCTAACAACAACTGAAGCATGCGCGAAGTACTTCCATTATTTCATGAACAAAGAAGTAAAGATGTATAAAAAGGGGCTGTTTGAAACACTTAACATGGCAGTTGGCGGAGCGCAGACTCCCCTGTCGTCCAGCGCTGTCTTTGCTCATATTCTATTTGCTATAATTAATAAAATTTTAATTGGATTATGATCCGTTGTGGTCTCAATTTATAACAATCTCTGGTGCCGTGACTCGGATAAGGAACGGTGGGCTTTGGTCCTCCGGGGAGGCGCCCCGCGACATTTCGCGGCCCCGCGACCAACAGCTTACCTCATCCTTACCGACGAACCTAAATGCTAGAATATGAGCAAAGAAGAAACCAGTAAAATCCCATAAAAATTCTGTGCACGAGAGTCCGGACGAAGACGCAGGACGCGTAAGTATATTGCGAAATTTTCCGCGGAGCGAAATTGTTCACGGCAGATCTGCAGAGTGATTATTCACGGCAGGTTTGCAGAGTGAGATTGTTCACGCCAGGTCTGCAGAGTGAAATTGTTCACGGCAGATCTGCAGAGTGATTGTTCACGGCAGGTCTGCAGAGTGAAATTGTTCACGGCAGATCTGCAGAGTGATTGTTCACGGCAGGTCTGCAGAGTGAAAGTGTTCACGGCAGATCTGCAGAGTGATTGTTCACGGCAGGTCTGCAGAGTGAAATTGTTCACGGCAGATCTGCAGAGTGATTGTTCACGGCAGAGTTGTTCGCGGGTTTACCGTTTGGGCGGGATTGGGTTTCCTGGAATATAACGAATGAGAGGTTCGATATACTGAACCAAGCGAGTGTGGACCCTTAAGTACTGCGGTTCCCATCTCCCGCGAGGGACTGGGCCAGGAACAAGGGGGAGCGAGTGAGTGTGTGTTCGGAGATATTCCAGAAGATGGGGGCGAAGGGCAGCAAGCCTTCGACTCCCATGGGAAGGGTACCCATTGTACCTAGGAATACCCCTCTGGCATATATCTTAGACAACTGGAGATATCTCACTGGAGCCCTAGGGAAAGATAAGCAAAAAATGATAGAATATTGTACTAAGATATGGGGAGGGAAGAAGATTTCTAAAAATGTTTTTTGGCCAGTCTATGGGTCAGAAGAAGATTGGGTAAGACAGCAATTAAACCTCTGGGTTAATAATAAAAAACCCCTTAACCCGGAGGAGAGTCAATATGCGGAAGTGTGGTTAGAAAAACCGGGGGTTAGACTTTATCCGCTGAATGAAATAAAAGCTAAACAAAAGAAAAAGAAGGAAGAGTTAAATGAAACCCTTCTAACCCCCCCTCCTTACATTCCTCCTCCTGCTCCCACAGCCCCCCCAGAGGTCCCTAGAGCATCCACTCCCCCACTGGAGTCGGAACAAGAGTCTCCCCCTCCTCCTAGACGCATAACTAGGAGTCAAAAAGGGGCAGCTCAGATGTACCCCCTAAGGGAAATACCCATGGGGGGACCTCAACCTGTGATCGGATATATTTCCATACCCTTAAATTCGGCTGACCTACGAGATTTTAAAAGAACCGAGATGGGAAACTTACTTGAGGACCCACTCGGAGTGGCAGAAAGATTAGATCAATTTTTGGGACCAAACCTTTATACTTGGGATGAGATGCAATCTATCCTTGGTCAATTATTTACTACTGAGGAAAGAGATATGATTAGATGAGCAGGAATGAGACTGTGGGATGCTCAACATGTCCAGGGGCCCCAAGCAGATGTTAAATGGCCACTACAAAGACCTAATTGGGATAATCAGGATCCGGTGCATAGAACTCATATGCAGGACCTGAGAACTATAGTAATTCAGGGAATTAGAGAAGCAGTACCCCATGGCCAAAATATTAATAAAGCATTTAACGAAATGCAAAAGAAAGATGAAAGCCCTACTGAGTGGCTGGAACGACTGAGGAAAGCCCTTCAGCTGTACTCTGGGATAAATCCAGATGACCCTTTAGGGCAAGCGCTCCTAAAAACTCAGTTTGTAGCAAAATCATGGGAAGATATCAGAAAAAAGATTGAAAAGTTAGAAGACTAGCAGAATAGAGGGTTGGATGAATTATTAAGGGAAGCTCAGAAAGTCTACGTAAGGCGGGAAGAAGAAAGCAGAAAGCAACAAGTAAAAATGATGGTAGCAGCGGTCAGAGAGGATCGCAAAGGGCGAACTGATGAATATAGATTTGCGGGAACGAAACAAGGAAATGTAATAATAGAGAAGGAGCAGAGACGCTGTTTTTACTGTGGAAAGAAGGGACATATAAAGAATTGTAAAGAAAGGATCAGGGACGAAGGAATATTGAAAATGGAATAGGAAAGTCAGGGGCTCTATATTTTAGGGGACCGGAGTCATCAAGAGCCCTTGATAAAATTAAAAATAGGTCCCCATAAACAAGAGTTCACCTTTTTAGTAGACACTGGAGCTGAGAAATCAACTATTAAGCAAATACCTGAGGAATGTAAAGTTTCCTCTGAAAAAGTACTAGTAATTGGAGCAAAAGGAGAACCCTTTAAAGTAAGCAAAATCAAAAATGTGGTATTCGAAACTGAAAATAAATTTGGAATGGGTGAACTCTTGCTCGTCCCCGAAGCAGAAGTTAATCTGTTAGGACGAGATTTAATTGTTGAATTACAATTAGAGATAAAAGTACAAAATCAAGAGCTAACAGTGTCTGCTTATCCTTTGACTGTGGATGATCAAAACCAAATTAACCCCGATGCCTGGTACTCTCCGGACACAATTAGTAGACTGGAAATTCCACCGATTAAAATCAAAATTTCCGAACCCCACATACCTGTGAGGGTAAGGCAATATCCTATATCCCTAGAAGGACGGAGAGGATTAAAGCCAGAAATTGATCGATTGTTAGCACAAGGAATCTTAGAGCCTTGTATGTCACCCTTTAACACCCCCATTTTGCCTGTAAAGAAATCAAATGGGAAATATCAGCTCGTACATGATTTAAGGGAAATAAACAAAAGAACCATCACCCGGTTCCCTGTAGAAGCAAATCCATACACACTGCTAAGCAAACTAGGACCCCATAACTCCTGGTATAGTGTGGTTGATTTAAAGGATGCCTTTTGGGCCTGTCCACTGGCAGAAGAATGTAGTGATTATTTTGCCTTTGAATGGGAAGACATAGAGACAGGTCGTAGACAGCAATTGAGATGGACCGTGCTTCCCCAGGGGTTCACTGAGTCCCCTAATCTGTTTGGACAGGCCCTGGAAGAGCTCTTAAAAGAATACCAGGTACAAACGGGAAATGTACTGTTACAGTATGTAGATGATCTGCTCATAGCAGAGAATAATCAGGAGGATGTAAGAAAAGAAAGCATTCGACTTCTAAATTTTCTTGCACAAAAGGGATTGCGGGTATCACAAGAAAAATTACAATTTGTGGAGGAAAAAGTGAAATATTTGGGACATTATTTGTTTAATGGCCAAAAGATATTGGATCCAGAGCGTATTAAAGGAATTCTGGAACTATCTATGCCTGTTACTAAGAGGCAAATTTGGCAGGCATTAAGGTTATTTGGGTATTGTAGGCAGTGGATAGAGAACTATAGTTTTAAAGTTAAATTCTTATATGAACAATTATCCAAGGACAAAATACCCAAGTGGACCCCTCAGGATCAAGAGCAGTTTGCTAGTCTCAAAAGAGAGTTAAGTCAAGCACCAGTTTTAAGCCTACCAGATTTAAAGCGGCCATTCCATTTATATGTTAACATACATGAAGGAACGGCATTTGAGGTATTAACACAAGAATAGGCCGGACAAAAAAAACCGGTGGCATACTTATCAAAGCTGCTGGACCCTGTGAGCAGGGGTTGGCCGAGTTGTTTACAAATCATTGTTGCTGCTGCCTTATTACTTGAGGAAACGAATCGCATTACCTTTAATGGAGAAGTTGTCTTATATGCACCTCATAACATCAGGGGAGTGTTACAACAAAAAGCAGAAAAATGGCTTACAGATAGCCGATTATTAAAGTATGAGGGAATACTTATAGAATCCCCTAAACTATCTTTGAAAACTATTGGAGCAGTTAACCCTGCTGAATTTTTGTACTCAGGAGAAGGTAATGAACTAGTGCACAATTGCTTTCAAACAATTGAACAGCAGACACGCATTAGGCCAGACTTAGAAGAAGAAGAACTACAATGTGGAGAAGTATTATTTATTGATGGGTCATCACGAATAATGGAAGGTAAACGATTGTCTGGATATGCCATTGTTAAGTTGGAAAAAGGAGAATTTAAGACAATAGAATCAGGCCCCCTGAGTGCCAGTTGGTCGGCTCAAGCCTGTGAGCTGTATGCATTGTGGAAAGCATTAGTGTCGCTGAAGGAAAAGGATGGAACTATATATACAGACTCACACTATGCGTTCGGAGTAGTACACACTTTTGGAAAAATATGGGAGGAAAGAGGATTCGTTAACTCACAGGGAAAAGAACTGATACACTCAGAATTAATTCGGCGAGTTCTGGGGGCATTGAAAATGCCGAATAAAATAGCAGTTGTACTTATAAAGGGACACCAGCAAGGTACAAGTTATCAAGTTAGGGGAAATAATGCAGCTAATACAGAAGCAAAGCGAGTGGCAGGCAATTATAGTATGATTTTGACTATGCAACAAGTACCTGTTAATAAAAATTTAAGTCTTGAATCTGCAGAAAAGGAAAAATTAGAACAAATGGGAGCTAAGGAACAAGATGGCAAGTACATATTGCCAGATGGGAGAGAAGTCTTGCCGAAGGGCATTACACTCGAAATATTTTCAAAAATACACAGTAAAACACACTGAGGAACCCAGGCGTTAGTTGATCATTTCAATCAACAGTTTGCCTGTATAGGCGTGTATAATATAGCAAAGACAGTCACAGCAGCCTGCGAGACCTGTCAAAAGGTCAATCGAAACAATATGAGACAAAGATCTTTTGGAGGACGTTCCCCAGCATACAGACCTTTCTCACACATACAAGTGGATTTTACTGAACTACCCAGGGTAGGACGTTACAGATATTTATTAGTAATGGTGAATCATTTAACACATTATGTTGAGGCTTTTCCTACCTCCAAGACAACTGCTAACCAAGTTACTAAAGTGTTACTTGAAAACATTATACCTCGATATAGAGTACCTGAAGTAATTGATTCGGACAGAGGAACACACTTTGTGTCAAAAATTGTTAGAGATCTAACAGAAAGCTTGGGTATTAAATGAGAATACCATACACCATGGCATCCACAAAGTTCGGGAAAAGTTAAAAGAATGAATGGAGAAATTAAAACTATTTTGACTAAATTAATGATAGAAACCAAATTATCATGGATTAGGTGCCTACCCATGGCATTGTTAATCCTCAGAACAAGACCCCGAGCAGATACGGGAATATCAGCGTTTGAGATGGTGTATGGAATGTCTTATAGGATTGAAAATCCACAAACAAATATTTTAATTCGAGACCGTGTGATTAATGAATATGTTTCACAATTAGCAGAACATCGCTACAAGCTTTGGGAACATGGACTAATTGTACAACGACCCCCATTGGACTTAAAAATTCACAATATTAAACCTGGGGATTGGATATTGATTAAAAGGTGGAAGGAAGAAACCCTAAAACCCAATTGGGAGGGACCTTATCTTGTTTTGCTTACAACAGAAACAGCTGTCCGGACTGCTGAGCGTGGATGGACTCATGCCAGTCGCATTAAAGGCCCAGTGACGAGACCCCACTGGAAAGTAATCAGTACTCCAGGTGACACCAAAATAACCCTGAAAAGATAACGTAATGATAGAGACTTTATTTAATTCTTTTGCCGCATTATCTTTTGGTGTAAAGTGTGTATTGCTGTTTATATTTGCTATAATTATTTCTCTTTTTTTCTATTATATATGGAAGCATACAAAGTGTGCTAAAGGAAATTGCTAGATTAAGTATAATGATTTGAACTGCAATTATTATCCATTTGCTTGTTTTAAATACAAGGTATGCCAGGATAAACAGTGAATATATTATAAAAGTGGACACCTTCCAACAGGGGTCTGCACACAGTGTTGGAAAATATTGCTCCAACGAACCAGTCCCCTTTATAACTAAGTACTGACCGTATGTTGCTTTACCTCATTAGTTCTAAGCCTATGTAAATAAGCAGAAAAGCCCAAACGGCTGTTCTCCTGAAGAATTCCCTTGCTGCCGAAAAGATGGTACACCCCGTGGCTCGAAGCAACCGAGTCGACGGGCGAGGCAGAGGAGGAACAAACGGTGGAGAGAAGAACCCGAACAATGGGATGCAAAAGCAGCAATGGCCGAACTTCCCCAGGATTGGTAAAAATATACTTAACTCGGAAAAATTGATAAACACCCTTTTTCCTGGTATATCATTAATTTTGTTATTAATAATAACACAGGCAAATGGAAACCCTCATGAACCTATGAATTGGAAACTAATTCAGATGGAGACAAGCAAAGTTATAGGCGAATTCAAAGGAGTAGGTGGCCGACTTTTAAAGCAACCCCTTGTCAATTGATAGGACAATGGAGGTGGACTCCTGCCTCTCGACCAAAGGATCAATGGATATGTAACAAAAGTTCAACTTACTTTTGTCCTGCCTCTAATCCAGGAAAAAGTTATTGTAATAGTCCCGGACATTACTATTGTTCATATTGGAGTTGTGAAACAATAGCCCTAGAATGGGAAGTCGAAACAGACAAATATTTAAAGGTTAAATGGGGACCTTCAAATTGTAAGCCTCCGATATACACTCGTGATGGTGAGATATTCGAACCATGGACCTCTTCAGCGACAGGGTATGCATTAGAAGGAGGAACCCCTTCAGGAATAGGAAACTATAATCATTTACTAATACAAATATTAAATCCAACAGAGGATGGCTGGCTAGTAGGAAAGATATGGGGAGTTAGATTCAGAGAATCTGGAAGAGACCGAGGAGGCCTTATTCTAATAAAGAAAGAAAAGCTTCCTCATGATCCCTTACCAATCGGGCCAAACCCAGTCCTAAATCCACCCACTTTTCCCGAAAAGAAGATTGTCCCCGTAGAGAAGGTTATCCCTACAAGTGTTACCCCCACCTCTCTAGATTCCCTTTCGAAAACAATTAATAGCACTGTGACTGAATTCTCCTTATCTAGGAATCTAGAGTTGTCAGAATCCAAAGACCCCTTATGGAATTTAATGCAAGCCTCTTATCGTGCCCTTAATGAAAGTAAACCAAATTTAACTGAGGAATGTTGGTTATGTTATAATATTAGGCCACCATATTTTGAGGCGATTGGAAAACTAGGTAGGATTCAATGGTCTAATGGTTCGAACCCACGAGAATGCCCATGGAATGACCAGAGGAACCATACGCAAAGAATTACTATTTAACTAGTAACTAGTCAAGGAAAATGTATAGGTACAGTACCCAAAAAATATCAACCTTTATGCGACCGAACAGTCACTATAGAAAAACACACTATAGAGAAACATAAGAATAAAAAAGATAAATGGGCTATCCCGACACCAGGAGCTAAATGGGTTTGTTCAGACATCGGAATAACGCCTTGCATATCCCTAAAAGTGTTTAATCAATCTCAGTTTTGTGTACAGGTGATTATTATTCCTCGTCTGATCTATCACACCTCTGAGGAGGTGTTACGCCACTTTGAAGGAGACCTGAATAGACAAAAACGAGAGCCAATTACAGTGATAACCCTAGCTACACTGCTGATAGCGGGCGGAGTTGGAGCAAGTACAGGTATAGCCTCCCTGATAAAAAGTCAGGAATTACAAAATTTACAGACGGCTGTGAATGATGATTTAACAAAAGTAGAACAATCTATCCAAAATTTGGCCACTTCAGTAAAGTCTTTATCAGAAGTAGTGCTGCAAAATAGAAGAGGATTAGATCTATTGTTCTTAAAGGAAGGAGGGTTATGTGCAGCTCTCAATGAAGAATGTTGTACTTTTGCTGACCATACGGGAGTAGTCCTGGACACCATGTCTGAACTCCGAAAGAGGTTAGATCAACGTAAAAAGAATCATGAGGTGGGCAGGTCATGGTATGAAAACTGGTTTAATGTCTCACCTTGGCTAACCACTTTGTTGTCTGCTCTAGCAGGACCGCTTATCATGTTGATTTTGGGACTTATATTTGGGCCTTGTATATTACGCTATATTTTACACTTTATTAGAGAACGGTTTGACATAGCTAAACTGCTTATTTTAACTACAAGATCTGGGGTAAAATATAAGAGTGTATCTATTGATGAGGATGAAGATTGTTGTGAATGTGTCATGCCACGTAAAAAATATACCTGTGATTGTAAGGAATTACCTTGTAAGTGTTATGATAAATGTTGGGAGTGTGGAAAAAGGTTGGCTTACAATTCTGAAAATGAAAGCAGCATCTAATAAACAATAATAGGATAAAAGAAAAAAAGGGGGGATTGTAAGAAACTATGAACTAGTGTATTGTTTATTAAGATTTATGTTAAGCCCAATATAAAGGTTATGCAATAAAAAGTATGAAATTGCTTACTCAGTCACCGGACACAGCTTACATAGACTAACAGTCGCCAACCGCAATCGCTTATTGCTTATGCAAACATAGCAGATGTTGCCTAAAGATAGCTGTAAGATGTTCCATGTGAGAAACTATAGACTAGTGTATTTTTTTATTAAGATATATGTTAAGCCAAATGTAAAGGAACTGACAGAGATAAAACACAGCTGGCCAAGATAAGATAGCCGCAAGATGTCCCAGGAACTGGCAGAGATAAGACTAACAACTCCCTGCAAAGACATATGAATGAAGGATCAAAGGAGGAAGACTTCTCACCTTGGTCTCATCGATCACCAGGAGGCAGGAAACTACCCCCTAACAACAACTGAAGCATGCGCGAAGTACTTCCATTATTTCATGAACAAAGAAGTAAAGATGTATAAAAAGGGGCTGTTTGAAACACTTAACATGGCAGTTGGCGGAGCGCAGACTCCCCTGTCGTCCAGCGCTGTCTTTGCTCATATTCTATTTGCTATAATTAATAAAATTTTAATTGGATTATGATCCGTTGTGGTCTCAATTTATAACAATCTCTGGTGCCGTGACTCGGATAAGGAACGGTGGGCTTTGGTCCTCCGGGGAGGCGCCCCGCGACATTTCGCGGCCCCGCGACCAACAGCTTACCTCATCCTTACCGACGAACCTAAATGCTAGAATATGAGCAAAGAAGAAACCAGTAAAATCCCATAAAAATTCTGTGCACGAGAGTCCGGACGAAGACGCAGGACGCGTAAGTATATTGCGAAATTTTCCGCGGAGCGAAATTGTTCACGGCAGATCTGCAGAGTGATTATTCACGGCAGGTTTGCAGAGTGAGATTGTTCACGCCAGGTCTGCAGAGTGAAATTGTTCACGGCAGATCTGCAGAGTGATTGTTCACGGCAGGTCTGCAGAGTGAAATTGTTCACGGCAGATCTGCAGAGTGATTGTTCACGGCAGGTCTGCAGAGTGAAAGTGTTCACGGCAGATCTGCAGAGTGATTGTTCACGGCAGGTCTGCAGAGTGAAATTGTTCACGGCAGATCTGCAGAGTGATTGTTCACGGCAGAGTTGTTCGCGGGTTTACCGTTTGGGCGGGATTGGGTTTCCTGGAATATAACGAATGAGAGGTTCGATATACTGAACCAAGCGAGTGTGGACCCTTAAGTACTGCGGTTCCCATCTCCCGCGAGGGACTGGGCCAGGAACAAGGGGGAGCGAGTGAGTGTGTGTTCGGAGATATTCCAGAAGATGGGGGCGAAGGGCAGCAAGCCTTCGACTCCCATGGGAAGGGTACCCATTGTACCTAGGAATACCCCTCTGGCATATATCTTAGACAACTGGAGATATCTCACTGGAGCCCTAGGGAAAGATAAGCAAAAAATGATAGAATATTGTACTAAGATATGGGGAGGGAAGAAGATTTCTAAAAATGTTTTTTGGCCAGTCTATGGGTCAGAAGAAGATTGGGTAAGACAGCAATTAAACCTCTGGGTTAATAATAAAAAACCCCTTAACCCGGAGGAGAGTCAATATGCGGAAGTGTGGTTAGAAAAACCGGGGGTTAGACTTTATCCGCTGAATGAAATAAAAGCTAAACAAAAGAAAAAGAAGGAAGAGTTAAATGAAACCCTTCTAACCCCCCCTCCTTACATTCCTCCTCCTGCTCCCACAGCCCCCCCAGAGGTCCCTAGAGCATCCACTCCCCCACTGGAGTCGGAACAAGAGTCTCCCCCTCCTCCTAGACGCATAACTAGGAGTCAAAAAGGGGCAGCTCAGATGTACCCCCTAAGGGAAATACCCATGGGGGGACCTCAACCTGTGATCGGATATATTTCCATACCCTTAAATTCGGCTGACCTACGAGATTTTAAAAGAACCGAGATGGGAAACTTACTTGAGGACCCACTCGGAGTGGCAGAAAGATTAGATCAATTTTTGGGACCAAACCTTTATACTTGGGATGAGATGCAATCTATCCTTGGTCAATTATTTACTACTGAGGAAAGAGATATGATTAGATGAGCAGGAATGAGACTGTGGGATGCTCAACATGTCCAGGGGCCCCAAGCAGATGTTAAATGGCCACTACAAAGACCTAATTGGGATAATCAGGATCCGGTGCATAGAACTCATATGCAGGACCTGAGAACTATAGTAATTCAGGGAATTAGAGAAGCAGTACCCCATGGCCAAAATATTAATAAAGCATTTAACGAAATGCAAAAGAAAGATGAAAGCCCTACTGAGTGGCTGGAACGACTGAGGAAAGCCCTTCAGCTGTACTCTGGGATAAATCCAGATGACCCTTTAGGGCAAGCGCTCCTAAAAACTCAGTTTGTAGCAAAATCATGGGAAGATATCAGAAAAAAGATTGAAAAGTTAGAAGACTAGCAGAATAGAGGGTTGGATGAATTATTAAGGGAAGCTCAGAAAGTCTACGTAAGGCGGGAAGAAGAAAGCAGAAAGCAACAAGTAAAAATGATGGTAGCAGCGGTCAGAGAGGATCGCAAAGGGCGAACTGATGAATATAGATTTGCGGGAACGAAACAAGGAAATGTAATAATAGAGAAGGAGCAGAGACGCTGTTTTTACTGTGGAAAGAAGGGACATATAAAGAATTGTAAAGAAAGGATCAGGGACGAAGGAATATTGAAAATGGAATAGGAAAGTCAGGGGCTCTATATTTTAGGGGACCGGAGTCATCAAGAGCCCTTGATAAAATTAAAAATAGGTCCCCATAAACAAGAGTTCACCTTTTTAGTAGACACTGGAGCTGAGAAATCAACTATTAAGCAAATACCTGAGGAATGTAAAGTTTCCTCTGAAAAAGTACTAGTAATTGGAGCAAAAGGAGAACCCTTTAAAGTAAGCAAAATCAAAAATGTGGTATTCGAAACTGAAAATAAATTTGGAATGGGTGAACTCTTGCTCGTCCCCGAAGCAGAAGTTAATCTGTTAGGACGAGATTTAATTGTTGAATTACAATTAGAGATAAAAGTACAAAATCAAGAGCTAACAGTGTCTGCTTATCCTTTGACTGTGGATGATCAAAACCAAATTAACCCCGATGCCTGGTACTCTCCGGACACAATTAGTAGACTGGAAATTCCACCGATTAAAATCAAAATTTCCGAACCCCACATACCTGTGAGGGTAAGGCAATATCCTATATCCCTAGAAGGACGGAGAGGATTAAAGCCAGAAATTGATCGATTGTTAGCACAAGGAATCTTAGAGCCTTGTATGTCACCCTTTAACACCCCCATTTTGCCTGTAAAGAAATCAAATGGGAAATATCAGCTCGTACATGATTTAAGGGAAATAAACAAAAGAACCATCACCCGGTTCCCTGTAGAAGCAAATCCATACACACTGCTAAGCAAACTAGGACCCCATAACTCCTGGTATAGTGTGGTTGATTTAAAGGATGCCTTTTGGGCCTGTCCACTGGCAGAAGAATGTAGTGATTATTTTGCCTTTGAATGGGAAGACATAGAGACAGGTCGTAGACAGCAATTGAGATGGACCGTGCTTCCCCAGGGGTTCACTGAGTCCCCTAATCTGTTTGGACAGGCCCTGGAAGAGCTCTTAAAAGAATACCAGGTACAAACGGGAAATGTACTGTTACAGTATGTAGATGATCTGCTCATAGCAGAGAATAATCAGGAGGATGTAAGAAAAGAAAGCATTCGACTTCTAAATTTTCTTGCACAAAAGGGATTGCGGGTATCACAAGAAAAATTACAATTTGTGGAGGAAAAAGTGAAATATTTGGGACATTATTTGTTTAATGGCCAAAAGATATTGGATCCAGAGCGTATTAAAGGAATTCTGGAACTATCTATGCCTGTTACTAAGAGGCAAATTTGGCAGGCATTAAGGTTATTTGGGTATTGTAGGCAGTGGATAGAGAACTATAGTTTTAAAGTTAAATTCTTATATGAACAATTATCCAAGGACAAAATACCCAAGTGGACCCCTCAGGATCAAGAGCAGTTTGCTAGTCTCAAAAGAGAGTTAAGTCAAGCACCAGTTTTAAGCCTACCAGATTTAAAGCGGCCATTCCATTTATATGTTAACATACATGAAGGAACGGCATTTGAGGTATTAACACAAGAATAGGCCGGACAAAAAAAACCGGTGGCATACTTATCAAAGCTGCTGGACCCTGTGAGCAGGGGTTGGCCGAGTTGTTTACAAATCATTGTTGCTGCTGCCTTATTACTTGAGGAAACGAATCGCATTACCTTTAATGGAGAAGTTGTCTTATATGCACCTCATAACATCAGGGGAGTGTTACAACAAAAAGCAGAAAAATGGCTTACAGATAGCCGATTATTAAAGTATGAGGGAATACTTATAGAATCCCCTAAACTATCTTTGAAAACTATTGGAGCAGTTAACCCTGCTGAATTTTTGTACTCAGGAGAAGGTAATGAACTAGTGCACAATTGCTTTCAAACAATTGAACAGCAGACACGCATTAGGCCAGACTTAGAAGAAGAAGAACTACAATGTGGAGAAGTATTATTTATTGATGGGTCATCACGAATAATGGAAGGTAAACGATTGTCTGGATATGCCATTGTTAAGTTGGAAAAAGGAGAATTTAAGACAATAGAATCAGGCCCCCTGAGTGCCAGTTGGTCGGCTCAAGCCTGTGAGCTGTATGCATTGTGGAAAGCATTAGTGTCGCTGAAGGAAAAGGATGGAACTATATATACAGACTCACACTATGCGTTCGGAGTAGTACACACTTTTGGAAAAATATGGGAGGAAAGAGGATTCGTTAACTCACAGGGAAAAGAACTGATACACTCAGAATTAATTCGGCGAGTTCTGGGGGCATTGAAAATGCCGAATAAAATAGCAGTTGTACTTATAAAGGGACACCAGCAAGGTACAAGTTATCAAGTTAGGGGAAATAATGCAGCTAATACAGAAGCAAAGCGAGTGGCAGGCAATTATAGTATGATTTTGACTATGCAACAAGTACCTGTTAATAAAAATTTAAGTCTTGAATCTGCAGAAAAGGAAAAATTAGAACAAATGGGAGCTAAGGAACAAGATGGCAAGTACATATTGCCAGATGGGAGAGAAGTCTTGCCGAAGGGCATTACACTCGAAATATTTTCAAAAATACACAGTAAAACACACTGAGGAACCCAGGCGTTAGTTGATCATTTCAATCAACAGTTTGCCTGTATAGGCGTGTATAATATAGCAAAGACAGTCACAGCAGCCTGCGAGACCTGTCAAAAGGTCAATCGAAACAATATGAGACAAAGATCTTTTGGAGGACGTTCCCCAGCATACAGACCTTTCTCACACATACAAGTGGATTTTACTGAACTACCCAGGGTAGGACGTTACAGATATTTATTAGTAATGGTGAATCATTTAACACATTATGTTGAGGCTTTTCCTACCTCCAAGACAACTGCTAACCAAGTTACTAAAGTGTTACTTGAAAACATTATACCTCGATATAGAGTACCTGAAGTAATTGATTCGGACAGAGGAACACACTTTGTGTCAAAAATTGTTAGAGATCTAACAGAAAGCTTGGGTATTAAATGAGAATACCATACACCATGGCATCCACAAAGTTCGGGAAAAGTTAAAAGAATGAATGGAGAAATTAAAACTATTTTGACTAAATTAATGATAGAAACCAAATTATCATGGATTAGGTGCCTACCCATGGCATTGTTAATCCTCAGAACAAGACCCCGAGCAGATACGGGAATATCAGCGTTTGAGATGGTGTATGGAATGTCTTATAGGATTGAAAATCCACAAACAAATATTTTAATTCGAGACCGTGTGATTAATGAATATGTTTCACAATTAGCAGAACATCGCTACAAGCTTTGGGAACATGGACTAATTGTACAACGACCCCCATTGGACTTAAAAATTCACAATATTAAACCTGGGGATTGGATATTGATTAAAAGGTGGAAGGAAGAAACCCTAAAACCCAATTGGGAGGGACCTTATCTTGTTTTGCTTACAACAGAAACAGCTGTCCGGACTGCTGAGCGTGGATGGACTCATGCCAGTCGCATTAAAGGCCCAGTGACGAGACCCCACTGGAAAGTAATCAGTACTCCAGGTGACACCAAAATAACCCTGAAAAGATAACGTAATGATAGAGACTTTATTTAATTCTTTTGCCGCATTATCTTTTGGTGTAAAGTGTGTATTGCTGTTTATATTTGCTATAATTATTTCTCTTTTTTTCTATTATATATGGAAGCATACAAAGTGTGCTAAAGGAAATTGCTAGATTAAGTATAATGATTTGAACTGCAATTATTATCCATTTGCTTGTTTTAAATACAAGGTATGCCAGGATAAACAGTGAATATATTATAAAAGTGGACACCTTCCAACAGGGGTCTGCACACAGTGTTGGAAAATATTGCTCCAACGAACCAGTCCCCTTTATAACTAAGTACTGACCGTATGTTGCTTTACCTCATTAGTTCTAAGCCTATGTAAATAAGCAGAAAAGCCCAAACGGCTGTTCTCCTGAAGAATTCCCTTGCTGCCGAAAAGATGGTACACCCCGTGGCTCGAAGCAACCGAGTCGACGGGCGAGGCAGAGGAGGAACAAACGGTGGAGAGAAGAACCCGAACAATGGGATGCAAAAGCAGCAATGGCCGAACTTCCCCAGGATTGGTAAAAATATACTTAACTCGGAAAAATTGATAAACACCCTTTTTCCTGGTATATCATTAATTTTGTTATTAATAATAACACAGGCAAATGGAAACCCTCATGAACCTATGAATTGGAAACTAATTCAGATGGAGACAAGCAAAGTTATAGGCGAATTCAAAGGAGTAGGTGGCCGACTTTTAAAGCAACCCCTTGTCAATTGATAGGACAATGGAGGTGGACTCCTGCCTCTCGACCAAAGGATCAATGGATATGTAACAAAAGTTCAACTTACTTTTGTCCTGCCTCTAATCCAGGAAAAAGTTATTGTAATAGTCCCGGACATTACTATTGTTCATATTGGAGTTGTGAAACAATAGCCCTAGAATGGGAAGTCGAAACAGACAAATATTTAAAGGTTAAATGGGGACCTTCAAATTGTAAGCCTCCGATATACACTCGTGATGGTGAGATATTCGAACCATGGACCTCTTCAGCGACAGGGTATGCATTAGAAGGAGGAACCCCTTCAGGAATAGGAAACTATAATCATTTACTAATACAAATATTAAATCCAACAGAGGATGGCTGGCTAGTAGGAAAGATATGGGGAGTTAGATTCAGAGAATCTGGAAGAGACCGAGGAGGCCTTATTCTAATAAAGAAAGAAAAGCTTCCTCATGATCCCTTACCAATCGGGCCAAACCCAGTCCTAAATCCACCCACTTTTCCCGAAAAGAAGATTGTCCCCGTAGAGAAGGTTATCCCTACAAGTGTTACCCCCACCTCTCTAGATTCCCTTTCGAAAACAATTAATAGCACTGTGACTGAATTCTCCTTATCTAGGAATCTAGAGTTGTCAGAATCCAAAGACCCCTTATGGAATTTAATGCAAGCCTCTTATCGTGCCCTTAATGAAAGTAAACCAAATTTAACTGAGGAATGTTGGTTATGTTATAATATTAGGCCACCATATTTTGAGGCGATTGGAAAACTAGGTAGGATTCAATGGTCTAATGGTTCGAACCCACGAGAATGCCCATGGAATGACCAGAGGAACCATACGCAAAGAATTACTATTTAACTAGTAACTAGTCAAGGAAAATGTATAGGTACAGTACCCAAAAAATATCAACCTTTATGCGACCGAACAGTCACTATAGAAAAACACACTATAGAGAAACATAAGAATAAAAAAGATAAATGGGCTATCCCGACACCAGGAGCTAAATGGGTTTGTTCAGACATCGGAATAACGCCTTGCATATCCCTAAAAGTGTTTAATCAATCTCAGTTTTGTGTACAGGTGATTATTATTCCTCGTCTGATCTATCACACCTCTGAGGAGGTGTTACGCCACTTTGAAGGAGACCTGAATAGACAAAAACGAGAGCCAATTACAGTGATAACCCTAGCTACACTGCTGATAGCGGGCGGAGTTGGAGCAAGTACAGGTATAGCCTCCCTGATAAAAAGTCAGGAATTACAAAATTTACAGACGGCTGTGAATGATGATTTAACAAAAGTAGAACAATCTATCCAAAATTTGGCCACTTCAGTAAAGTCTTTATCAGAAGTAGTGCTGCAAAATAGAAGAGGATTAGATCTATTGTTCTTAAAGGAAGGAGGGTTATGTGCAGCTCTCAATGAAGAATGTTGTACTTTTGCTGACCATACGGGAGTAGTCCTGGACACCATGTCTGAACTCCGAAAGAGGTTAGATCAACGTAAAAAGAATCATGAGGTGGGCAGGTCATGGTATGAAAACTGGTTTAATGTCTCACCTTGGCTAACCACTTTGTTGTCTGCTCTAGCAGGACCGCTTATCATGTTGATTTTGGGACTTATATTTGGGCCTTGTATATTACGCTATATTTTACACTTTATTAGAGAACGGTTTGACATAGCTAAACTGCTTATTTTAACTACAAGATCTGGGGTAAAATATAAGAGTGTATCTATTGATGAGGATGAAGATTGTTGTGAATGTGTCATGCCACGTAAAAAATATACCTGTGATTGTAAGGAATTACCTTGTAAGTGTTATGATAAATGTTGGGAGTGTGGAAAAAGGTTGGCTTACAATTCTGAAAATGAAAGCAGCATCTAATAAACAATAATAGGATAAAAGAAAAAAAGGGGGGATTGTAAGAAACTATGAACTAGTGTATTGTTTATTAAGATTTATGTTAAGCCCAATATAAAGGTTATGCAATAAAAAGTATGAAATTGCTTACTCAGTCACCGGACACAGCTTACATAGACTAACAGTCGCCAACCGCAATCGCTTATTGCTTATGCAAACATAGCAGATGTTGCCTAAAGATAGCTGTAAGATGTTCCATGTGAGAAACTATAGACTAGTGTATTTTTTTATTAAGATATATGTTAAGCCAAATGTAAAGGAACTGACAGAGATAAAACACAGCTGGCCAAGATAAGATAGCCGCAAGATGTCCCAGGAACTGGCAGAGATAAGACTAACAACTCCCTGCAAAGACATATGAATGAAGGATCAAAGGAGGAAGACTTCTCACCTTGGTCTCATCGATCACCAGGAGGCAGGAAACTATCCCCTAACAACAACTGAAGCATGCGCGAAGTACTTCCATTATTTCATGAACAAAGAAGTAAAGATGTATAAAAAGGGGCTGTTTGAAACACTTAACATGGCAGTTGGCGGAGCGCAGACTCCTCTGTCGTCCAGCGCTGTCTTTGCTCATATTCTACTTGCTATAATTAATAAAATTTTAATTGGATTATGATCCGTTGTGGTCTCAATTTATAACACCCTACATACACTTCACATAACAAACATCACCCTTAACTAATCGGGGAAGAAAACCATCAGGCCCTTAGAAGCAAACAACATTAATTATGCATAAATAAAACTTTAACACTGCAAGAAAGCCAAGTCCATGAAAAAGGATAAATTACATCTTTCTGCCACTCTCTCTAGTGAGAAAGACTTGAAACACACAAAAAAATCATGCACCCAAGAGCTTCACAATTTAGCATATTAAACCAGCTATGAACTTGTACCTAAAGGTCAGCAAGCTCGTGCTGTTACCTAATAAGTAGTAGAAGATGAAGTAGGTGAACACAGACTTTACTGCAAAATCCACCCCGCGACCACATCTTGCCTATATCCCAATTCTTAAAGGGGCAAAGAGCCGACACGGGGTCGTTCCTGCCCTTAACCCACGCACTTCTGATCGACAGATTAGTAAAGCGACCACCGCCAGAGCCCAGCAACACTTTGAGCGTAACTCCTCGGGTGCCTTGTGTAGAAGAGCTGAAGGAAAAGTCCTTAGGAGAGCAGAACAAGAGTTTTGATAACACACTGGTGCCAGCTCAGCGCCAGTACCTTACCTGCTGGGCAGGAGCCTGTGGGCAGGTGAGGGGCAGCTGGGCACGTCCCAGATAACTCCACCTCAGGAAGCCCCAGACTGTGAGAGCTGAACCAACAAAGGTCTGCTGGGATCCGTACTTTACCAGTGTCCCTAGGTTACCACAGAACATGACCATACCTCAGTGTGATTATGATGCAGAGGGTCAACCAATATACAAGGGGGTTAGAGGAATTCACTTGCTTAAACAAAAGTATTGTCTGTTGTAAACACCTATCATGCCTACTAAGCAGAACAAAGGCACTAACTACTGATAAGGGGAGAAGCAGAGGCCTGGTTCTACTGATAAGCAACTATTGACAAGGAAAAGCAGATGCCTGAGTCTATTGATAAGGGGGAGAAGCAGATGGTTTATGGCTGGGATACTGACCAAACCCTAAGGCTATGCATGAAGATTAAAAGGTGAAAAGTTTAAGAAGAGGAAGACTCATTTACTTCATCTTGAAGACCCCTGCCCCCAGGAGGAAGACTCATTTACTTCATCTTGAGACCCCTGCCCATGACCAGAGGGGGGCACTGCGCAGGCGCAAAGGACCTTCTAGCTCATTATAATACGAAGTGGGGATAGATGCTAAATATGTATAGGCGTATCAGTAATCTAATGCATATGTATACCTTAAGAGAATAAATGTAGAGGGAAAAACAACCCTGGGTGTGCATACTTTGGAGGAGCTATCCCCATGCACCTCAGCGCTGAATAAAAAGCACACCTACTTTACAACTTTAACTAGTTGTGGAGTCAATACGCATATCAATTACACCTCAGTATCAGCGCTTTCTCCTCAGCAAACGAAATCCTACCTCTCACACGTGGGGCTTGTTGCAAAGTGCAGTGTCCCTGCGGCATTAGGCCCTGGTAGGTAGATCATGACAAGGAAGAGAGCTCTGTGCACCTCACCTTACAATATTACTATTCTGTCACCTCTGACAGCACTTATAAAGCCAGTTTTCAAGTTCCAGGTATTAGCAACAAACTAGCTAAAAGCTCCTCTGTAGTAACAGCAAAAAAAGAAAAAAACAAAACAACAAGGCACTACACATCACGTCCCTTTACCCATTTTCAGAGCGCAGGAGAGATACCAACACTTCTCAGCTACGCTTCTCTTCTGGGGGACGCACTTCTAGACTGCGCCCCGCCCTGCGGTTGTGACCTCGCCACCAAAAGGGGCGGAGTGGGGCACCGCCATTAAGCTGCTAGCTTAGAGCTAGCAGCTTCCTTCTGTGCGCTTCAGTGCTCCCTGGAGGAGTTTCTGCTTGTTGCTATGTTCGTCGCCCGTGTGGTTTCTGCCCTCGCCCGCTCCTTGCAGCAACAGGCCAGCTTGGTGAGCGCGCTCCCTTCTTCCTAGGGTGAGCGGGATCGTGAGCAGGAGTCGCCGCCGCCGTCATCTTGAGGACTGTGGTCTCCTGCTTTTAGGAGTCTGGGACGGGGTATATGTGTGGGGCTTATCTTAGCTCTGGGTGACAGTGGGATCCCGATCTCCTTAGAAGAAGCGGGGACACCCTTATTTGGGAGGGTGGGCTTTCTAGGGCACCGTCTGCCCTTCCCCTGAGATGTGTATTGGTGCTATTAGGGTTCAGGTTAATGTCTGAAAGCTGCTAGATCCTAGTCTGAGTTAGGGCTTTGAACCGTGAGGCTTGGCCAGGTGGCATTCTTTTTCCCCTGTGTTTGTTAGGAGAGTGAGGGTGTGAAGGTCTGTTAGGACCTATGTTTGGCTGGTGTCCCTTGTGAAGGGAGGAGAGGCCTGCCTAGGTCTTCAGAGAAGTAAAAATGATGATGCATGGGACGGCATTGGGAGCTTTGCTTGGGCCGTAGGTTTATAATTTTTTAATGCATTCATTATCCCAGGTTTGGGGGTTTTTGTTTGTTTGTTTGGGTTTTTTTTTTTGGTATTGTATGTGTTCTAATCATACTTTAGAAATTCTGCAGTTAGTTTTTTCTTGGAAAGGTCAGCCCTTTAGAAGGAAATATTTCTCCCTTATACGGAACCAGTAAGGGTGTGCTGATTTCTTTATGCCCCTAACTTTTGATGTTCAGCACAAAGGTGGCAAATGAGAGGAGGTGCTGCTTTAGGAGCTGTTGCTGCAGTGCTGTGATGCTGCATAAGTGCATTGCAGAAAAATGCAGTAAGTAATTAAGAGCAAACTCCTTTATCATCTGTCCATGCTTAGTCATGCTCTAGACTTGGTTCCGTAACTACAGCTTGTGAATGGAGTGGTGTGGAGCTCAGTTCAAAACTGAGACACATTAAACATATAAGCTCATGATCATGTTATCTCTTAACACTTTTTGAGTGACTGAGGAAATCTCACTGTTACTGAAACAATTACTTATTTTAGATTTCTAGACACACCCTGGGTGCAGTATTTGTTGCTACAAGAAACATCCATGTCTCCAAAGCATGCTTTCAGAAAACTGGTGAGTCTGAGGAAGGTCTTCATACAAGTGTGGCTTCAGCACTTGCTCTATCAGACAGAAAGGAGTTCGAATTTGGAATGTGAGGGCTGTGTGTGTGTCAGTTGAGAAAGCATTTGAGGACATTTATGTACTGATAGTGTTTAACAGTGAATTGTCTGTTACACAGTCACATCCAGGAGACTTCACTCTAATAACTATTCAATATTCAAAATTTAATAACTATTCAAGTTATGCTTAAACCAAAGTAGTCACATGTCCCTTAGCTTGCCTGCTTCATGAGGATTCAATTCAGTCTTTAACTCCTGCAGAATTATTTTCAAAAAATGCCTCCAATTCTGGTTTCCTATCTTGCTTGTAACAGTATGAAGGAGCAGATGACTTTCCCAGGCCTAAATGGATTTGCCTTTGTGTCCTTGAATGTAACTTTTTGGCTGCCAGCATCTTGGTGGTTAGATGGTGGCACTGCATAGCTATGTTTTTGTTAGTGGTTCATGTACAATTTCTGAAGTGGTTTAGGGTGATTAAATGTATTATTAGTTTACAGTGTTATTTACTGTTTTCTAGCTGAGGAAATAAAGTTATTGGAGGAACGCTGCCAAACAAATTTGAGGAAGCTGGAGAATACGTTTTTACAGCTTATACTGAACAACTTGCTCCTTAAATGTATTAAGTTCCTTTAATTATATTTGGTTTTGGATTGCAAATTGGTTGACAGGGTGTTTTGATGCCTCCAGTTGAAGCAAATCTTCTGCAAATAGAGCTAGTATGTCCATTCTTTCTGGGCTAAGGCTAATTATTTAATCCAATTTCTAAGGGGGGAAGATTGCTGATACTGTAGGACATAACAAAGGTAATTAATAACTGTCATCAATGTTTTGATTAAAGCTGGCTCGTAATGATGAGTTGAAGCTACTTTTATTGTCTGTGAATACAGAAGCTATTATTTATCTTATGCATCCTATGTAAGGAAGAGTGTTGATTGCTAAACCTTGTGGTATACCTGAGAAAGGGTTTGATGGCTTGTGAGTTAAAGACAAGCTGATTGAATTCATATGGTGCCTTAATGTGCTAAATCTGGTTTGAAATGACTCTTTCCAGGTACTGCTGAGGTATCCTCTATTCTAGAGGAACGTATTTTGGGAGCTGACACCTCAGCTGAACTTGAGGAGACTGGCCGTGTGCTCTCAATTGGTGATGGTATTGCCCGTGTGTATGGCCTAAGAAATGTCCAAGCAGAAGAAATGGTTGAATTCTCTTCTGGGCTGAAGGTAAGCTGTCACTAAAGTAGTTGGTTTAGCCTAGAAATACAAGGAAGACTTTTAAGGAGAACATAAGACTATACTTGGAGGTGCTGGTATGGACCTTTTACAGACTTAATTTTAATATGTAGTAACTAGTTGAAATGATACTACAAAGCTCCAAATATTCTTTGAATTTGTAACACTTTGCTTTCAGTATCAGTATCCAGTTCTTGACCAACATTTGAGCTTTATTTGTCTTCATCTAGGAAGTATAAGAGCTAATCTGGTGTTGGATTTTTGTTTTCTTTGGTTTCAGGCTGGCTTTTCTGTTCACTTTTGAATAATAGCCTCTCTGCTCCAATACAGTGTGCAGTTTACTGACCTTTTGCAGTCCTAACAGTAGCCTAGAGTTAAAATGCTGTCTGTTCTGAGAGTACTGCAACAGCTCTTACAGTATTTTTAATGACCTAGCTTGCCTCAGGCAGAGAAAGAGCCAGTGCTTTTCCCTTGTCCAGTTCCTAGGCAGGAGACCAAATGTTGTATTTGAGCCCTGCTTATTCTTTCTGTTCCTTTTAGAGATTAAGGACTGAATGCTAGATTGCTGCAAATATAGTTATGTAGTAAGATGAAGGCTTAGGCAGGCTCTGTAACCAGCATGGAAGAACATACATACCTTGTACATAGAAGGAGAACATTGACTGTTGTTACAGATAAGACTGAAGTAGATTATGCTGGGTATTTAACACTGTAGAATAATCAAATCAGTATTAAACTGTCAAAATGTTTGTAAATGTCTGTATGGGTTTTCTCAGGACAATGTGATCTTTGTCCTAGGGTATGTCCTTGAATTTGGAGCCTGACAATGTTGGTGTTGTCGTATTTGGTAATGACAGACTGATCAAGGAAGGAGATGTTGTGAAGAGGACTGGTGCCATTGTGGATGTTCCAGTTGGGGAAGAGCTGCTGGGCCGGGGAAGAGCTGCTGGGCCGTGTTGTAGATGCCCTGGGCAATCCAATTGATGGGAAGGTAGGTGTAACTAGTTGTTTACTGCCTCTGCTTATATCTATGTGATAGACTGCAACAGTGATTTTCTTGTCTTTTAAGGGTCCTGTTACATCCAAGACACGTAGAAGAGTTGGGTTAAAGGCCCCTGGGATCATTCCCAGAATCTCTGTGCGTGAACCTATGCAGACCAGTATTAAGGCTGTGGACAGCTTGGTGCCAATTGGTCGTGGCCAGTGTGAGCTGATCATTGGTGACAGGCAGACTGGGTAAGTTAAATGCCTGAGCTAAAAATGTTTCCTTAAACAGAGACTAGAATACAGTGTGTGCTGATGTACAAAGCTGAACACAGAAGGTCATAGAGGTTGGGAGAACTGTAGGCAGCTTAACTTACCAACCTCTGTGTTACACAGGAAAACTTCAATTGCAATTGACACAATAATCAACCAGAAACAATTTAATGATGGAACAGATGAGAAAAAGAAGCTGTACTGTATCTATGTTGCAATTGGCCAGAAGAGATCTACTGTTGCTCAGCTGGTGAAGAGGCTCACTGATACAGGTACAGATTTTTGAAGATGGTTGAGCCTGGCAACTAGTGACATCCTGTTTTCTTTATTATGTTTAATACTACTATGACCTCTTCTAGCTGCAAGTATAGACAGAATTATTTCCTTATGAGTGAGATATTTGCTTTTGTGGACAAGAAATCTTCTAGATATCTTGGGAAAAGAAAACCCTTTTTGCTTTTTTTTGTTTGTTTTGTTTTGGGGTTTTGTTGTTGGTTTGTTGTGGGTTGGAGTTTTTTTGTTTGTTTGTTTGTTTTAGCAGAGTTGAGAGCTTCCTCTTGGCAGTCAGGCAGGCCTGATGACAAGCTGTGGCCTACAAGTACTTCTGGATTTGGCATTTCTTTTATATGTATGCAGGACAGTGTGAATGTCAGTTACAAATCTGGTAGAGAGATTTTACTGCCCAAATGTAAGGGACTAAATGATAGCATCTTTTCAGAACAGCTATCTCATTGATCAAGGCCGCATATGTAACAGAGCTTGCAAGAGATCAGGCACCTTACCTCTTGCTTGCTGGTCAAGCAGATTCATACCTCGCAGGGAAAGAAAAACAGCAAAACACTCAACATAATTTGTTTGGGACTATGAAAAAAAGGGTAGTATCACCTTGCAACAGCCAGGAAACCATGGATTTCTAGGCCAAGTTACTTCTAAACTAAAGTGTGTCTTAGTGAAAGTTTAAACTTGATTTTAAATGGGAAAGTCTGCAAGTGTTAGACATTAGCACATCTGTCAGCACAACTAATCTAGTACAGTGGTCTTTCCTGTAATAGTGTAGTGATGCTGCCTGGGCTTGCTTCAGCAGCTAGTATTTCACATGCATGTTGTGTTTGCTGATTACAGGCATGATGAGGTAATATACTCCATGTGTCTCAAACTCTTTCCAGATGCCATGAAGTACACTATTGTGGTGTCTGCCACAGCATCTGATGCAGCACCCCTGCAGTATCTGGCTCCTTATTCAGGCTGCTCCATGGGGGAATACTTCAGAGACAATGGAAAACATGCATTAATCATCTATGATGACTTATCCAAACAGGTCAGGAAACATTTTTTGTAGGCCTCATAGTCTAGTATGTGCATTTGTAGCTTTAAGAACACCTCTAGGTTTAGAAATTCAAAAATTTAAATGAGCTGAAGTCTGAAATCTTTCTTTATACCACACAGGCTGTTGCCTATCGTCAGATGTCTCTGCTGCTGCGTCGCCCACCCGGTCGGGAAGCCTACCCAGGTGATGTGTTCTACCTGCACTCCCGCCTGCTGGAGAGAGCAGCCAAGATGAATGATTCCTTTGGAGGTGGCTCTCTGACCGCCTTGCCTGTCATTGAAACTCAGGCTGGTGATGTGTCTGCTTACATTCCAACTAATGTCATCTCTATCACTGATGGACAGGTAGGACTTCTTCACATTCCAGTACTTCTGTGTAATTTACTGGCAGGTCTCTAAGGAGGTTTCCAGGGTTCTGACCAAGATAATAGAACAATTTTCTCCTACAGATTTTCTTGGAAACAGAATTGTTCTACAAAGGTGTCCGTCCAGCCATCAATGTTGGTCTATCTGTGTCCCGTGTAGGTTCTGCTGCTCAGACCAGGGCTATGAAGCAGGTAAGCATGAAACTGCTGCTCCTCTTAAGAGACAAGTTGTGTGTAGACTTTCCAACCCATTTCACTCTAAATAGCTGTGAATAGAGAGGGAATAAAGCTTTTAATTCCTTAGTGTTATGAAATTATAGAAGAGCAAACTTTGGGGATCTCTGATATTTCTGTTGCTTGCTGGGGGGGAGGAGAGAAGGAAAATAATATCTGCATAATGATGTAGGACTGTTAAGTTTCAGTATGGTAAACTGGGTACTGATCTAACTAGAAATGGCGAATGCTCTCCTAATCCCATGCTTTTAGTCTAGATATGGAATTAGGTTTAATATCAACTGTAACTATTTCAGGGAGGAATAGCATGTTTGCATTAAAAGGCCAAGCAGACGGTGGGATTTTTTAGAAATGCATATAATTGTCAGAATCTTGGGATTCATTTGACTGGTATGCCAAGCAAAGCTGACTTGTGACAGCTGTCAGCCAAAGATAACCTACAAACTACTAGACAAATTTAAAAGGTGGTCAAACTTAGCCTGATCTGTATCTTGTGTGGTAGGTGGCAGGTACCATGAAGCTGGAATTGGCTCAGTATTGTGAAGTAGCTGCTTTTGCTCAGTTTGGGTCTGATCTGGATGTTGCCACACAGCAGCTGCTGAACCGTGGTGTACGTCTGACAGAGCTTCTCAAACAAGGACAATACGGTGGGTGTTTTGGACATAACAAGTCTGCATTTCCTGTTAGTCTTGTGTTAACAAGGTTGTTTTTTGTGGCAGCATTGTGTCCATTCTGTGAATGCATGAATGCAGACTGTATTGAACCGTGTTGTAGATGTGCAGTTGATCTTCACAGAAGGACTCTATGTAGCACTGATGTGTCCTGATGTCAGTTACCAGTGGCATGAATGCTTTCTCTTCTGCAGTTCCCATGGCTACTGAAGAACAGGTTGCAGTCATTTATGCTGGTGTAAGAGGCCACTTGGACAAGCTTGAGCCCAGCAAGATCACTAAATTTGAGAGTGCTTTCCTAGCTCACATACTGAGCCAGCATCAGGTCCTCCTCTACACAATCAGGTATGATGATTTATTTTATGTCATTCCAAGTATATTAATGGTCACAGAACTGTTAATTTAGTGTCTCCTAGAACATCAGGCCTTGAGCTGCCTGTACCACAACTGGAAGTCAAATCAGCCTTTTTCTATTGTCCTTGCACTGCTGTAGCTCAGCTTCATGGCTCCAGCTTTTACTTAAGAAATCCAGCTGGTGTTTAAAATTGAACCTACTTGCATACCTGAAAACACTTAATTTAATCTAGTTAGTTCCTGTATTTTTGACTGCTTTAAACTGTTAGGGTGGTGTGGATTAAGTGCTGCTTGTTGCCTTCCCTGCTGCTGAGTGGACTGCTGTGGATTTTTTCTGTAGTCCTGTCCTAGTCCTAGCTTGTCTTGTCATGAGTCAAATCATGTGCCTTCCATCTCCAAGGCACTACTCTGTAGAAGGCAGAGCCTTGTGGCAGGGCCTTGTTGAACTATGTACAGCTGTTTTGAAAGTATTTGTAACAAACCTCAGTTCTTTAAACAGAGCTGGTTTAGGAGAAAGGGGTGTTAGTTTCAGTGGTATAGCTTTATGCATCAAACAAAAAGGTGTTAATTTATCTGCTAATGTTCTTAGAAGATTCATTGTAGGGTTTTTTCTTCATCTTAGTTAGGGATTGATTGTTATCTATTTCTGTCAGAAGTTTAACTCTTTCCACAGGACTGAAGGGAAGATCTCTGACCAGACAGAAACAAAGTTGAAGGAAGTAGTCACAAATTTTCTAGCTATTTTTGAGGCATAAACTCTTAAAACTGTTCAGACCAAGCTGTTGTGATCCTGTGCTCCAGCTCCATCAAAGACTTAAAAGTATGTGTGTCTTGAATGTACAGATCTCAGCGAGAATAAAAGATCCCATGTAAAAAGGCTTGTATGTTCTGTTCTGAATTACTGCCTTTCTGGCTGGCTGTGTGCACCACACATTCCTTTAAAACCACAGGGTTAAATTCCCCTGGACACATGGTTGTGAAAGGAACTCTGAAAATTCAAAACAGGGGGTTCAAATTTGGGTGGATCATACTCCTGTAGAAGATTGAATAGGAGTAGTGGCTGGATTCTATGGCCAAGACTGACAGAGCCGAGGTTTCTCTTGCAGGTTTCATCCTGTTTGCTGGGCAGCTGATCTCTGAGGAGAGCATACAGCTGGGGAAGTTGCTTTGCTGTCTTGTCATGGGTGGTAACTAATTGGACCCCACCTTATTCTTTGAGTTTGATGCTGTAATAGTATTTCTTAGACTTGCTGCCTTACCTCTCCTGGTGCCTGGCTTTTGGAAGGTGGGCTCTTTTAGAACTGACTGCTGAGGTTGCATGGGTACACTGGAGCTCAGTTCTTCATCCTTGGTGAGCCTCTGCACCGAAGTTGCTGGTGATCAGGACTTCCACTGAGGATATCTGCACTGTCCCCAGTTAACATCCTTCCCAGGAGCACCCTTACCTACAAGTTAAAACCCTGTATCACAGGCAGCTGGAAATGTTTCATCTAAACCTCTCTCATGGTTCCAGCCTAATAAGCTTCTCTATTAATAGAGTGCTTGGAGAGCATGAGCTCTTGCTTCTGCAGAACAGGGAAAAATAAACACTTTTAGTCCAAGAGTGTTAGGCATTTTTCTAAGAAGAGTTGGTGTGTTGGAATAGTGCAATGCTCTTGGAGGTTGGCATCCTTTTGCCTTTCAGAGTCTTGTTCCTTGCACCCATAGCTCCAGAACAGGTGGCTGAGTGGCTTCCCAGCCCTGAAGGAATGCTGTGGTGCAGCCTTTTTTTTTTGCTCTGCCTTCCTGACATTGCTTGTCCCCTCTAGGGCAGCTTTTACTTTGTTCTTGCACAGTGACTAAACCCCAGTTACTTGGTGTTGCTGTGTCATGTTTTACTTGCATCCTGCTGTAGTTAGGAAGCACTAAGTTTATGGGTGTCTTAATCCAAAATTGCAGAGGTATTCATTTCTAGTAATGTAAGAGATAAATATTCCAAAGTTTTGATTTCTGTCCTGTTGCTGCTGTTACTTGGGAAAATAATTTTCTCATTAACTTAATGCACTGTGTGGTGAATACCTCTGGTCTGGTTAGACAAGAGGGATGGTAGGACTGGTTTTGGAGGGTTGGTTGGCAGCCCTCAGATGTGCTGTGGGCTGCTGCCAGAAAGCTGAGAAGTAGTAAGTGGGTGGTGGCAGCATGGGTTTGCAGGGAAGGTCTGTGCCCTCTTCAGAGTGTGTGCAGGGTCTCTCTGAATCTGCTGAAGAGCTGATTTAGAAAATTGCAGAAAGATCCCAGAAATGCACTGTTAAAGCATGGTGTCCTGTGACAAATAACTGCCATTGCTACCATAACACCTACTTGTTGCTGCAGGGCTGATGATGCCCCTTGTGCCCACTGACCTCAGCTGCTTTGCCTTCATCTGTGCTGCTTCTGGCCTTGACCCCACTTGGGATTACTTGCCTTTCCTAAAGCCTGCCTTTCCAGTGCAGCCAGATCAGATGGAGAAAATGAGGAAATTTATTCCAGAATTCACTTTGGAGGTTTTTGCGTGTGCTTGCAGCTGGACAGGTTGTACCTCAGCTGATTGGTGTTCAAATGAGGTTGCTGAAACCTTTTCAGAGCTTTGACTGAAACATTTCAGATCTGAAACAGATGTGGCGTAACCTGCAGCTATGAACACTGGAAATGAAATCCATGCAAACTTGCTTTTGTTGGTATAAACTTTAGTAGTGGGTGATTTTTGGGTTTGTTTTTGGGTTTTTTTGGTGGGTTCTTTTTTTATTTGTTTTTTTTGGGGGTGTGTTTTTTGTTTGTTTTGGGTTTTTTTGTTTGGGTTTGTTGTTGTTGTTGTTGTTTGTGTGCTTTTGTTGTTTTGCTCTGTTTTTTTTTTTACGGTACTGGACTGTTGTATCTCTCCTTGTGTTAAAGCTCTCATAGCTTTGAAGAACGGCTCAGAAGTTGCTTGCCCAGGGCCTCATCCTAGGTGGTGACATGGGAACAGGGCATGTACTGTGAAACTTTCCCAAAACGAAGGTCATGCCAGGCAGGGAAGGTGCTGTGGGTTGCTGTGTAGCTGCCATGCTCACCCTCTGCTCTGTTTCCTTTGTGAAACTGTGTGAATCAATTGACTGCTGTCAGTAGTGGGATTCTCCCCAAGGCATGCCGATGTTGTGCCTTGCATCCCTGCCCACCTGCCACCCCCAACCCAGTCATCCACAGAGAAGCAGGAGTAAGTGGGGTAGATGTGACTGTGTTTCTTTGGGGGGACTGGGTAGGGACACAATGCCACAGGGTGGGGCCAGCAGGACAAAGTGGCAGTGGAGTGTGGTGGTGGTTGCAGTATGTGGGAGATACAGTTGAACCACTTATGGGTGAGTAAGGACAGGGCTGGACAGAGGGCAGTGGGGTAGGACCCAGCTGGAGCTAGGGGGGTGTCCTGGGTTTCCCAGGAGCCGTTTTGCTCCTTCTTAGTAACTGGTGCAAGCTCTGTGTTTTGACTTCCAGCCTGGGCAGAGAGCTGATAACACCGATTGTTTTTAATTGTTGTTAAGTAATGTTTATTCGGGCCAAGGACTTTGTGAGTCTCATGCTCTGCTGGGGACGAGGGGAGGCTGGGAGGAAGCAGAGACAGGACACCTGACCCAAAATAGCCAAAGAGGTATTCCATACCACAGCACGTCATGCACAGGGAGATAACTGGGAGTTACCCGGAAGGGCACACTCGCTCTTCGGGGGGGTCGAACTCGTTCGGCAGTGGTATCGTATTCTCTTGTTATTTTCTCTTATCATTATTATCATTGGTAGTAGCAGTAGTGATTTGTGTTATACCTTAGTTACTTCTTATCTAAACCCATGGGAGTTACATTCTCTTGATTGTCCTCCCCATCCCTCTGGGAGCGGGGAGGGTCGGGGGGGGTGGGGTGAGTGGACGAGCTGTGTGGGTCGGTTTAAACCACGACAGGGGGTGTCCTGATTCAGCTGTAATAGTTATTTTTCTCCTTCCTAGTGCAGTGCTGTGTTTCGGCTTTAATTTGAGGAAAAATGCTGATTAACGCACCAGTGTCTTAATTGTTGCTTAAGTAATGCTTATTCAAACCATGAGACTGAAAAGGCCTTGATCAGCCAGTGAGGAGGGGCACAAGAAGCCAGAAGTAAGGAGAGATAGGACACCTGACCTAAACTGGCCAAAAGGATATTCTATATCAAAGCAGGTCATGCCCAGTATATAAACTGGGGGCAGTCACCCAGAAGGGACTGTTAATTATAAAACCTGCGGGTTTTACGTTCTTTCAATTCTCCCCATCCTGCCTTGGGGGTGGGGGGTGAGGGAGCAACTACATGGTGCTGAGCTACCAGCTAGGTTGGGAAGGTGACCCCATTCTGGTCAGAGTTGGCTCCAAAGCTGCCTTCGTCAGCCTGGGGTGCTGTTGCTGAAGGCTTTGAGCATCTCTCAGCAAGTGCTGCCCCATCCATGTGTGTCCTCAGAGTTGAGGCTTTGCAACCTGCTCTGTCCAACCAAAATGTATCCCAGAAAGCTGCTACTGCTGTTCTGGAGGAAGTTGGTGCTGGGCTGAGGGTTTGATAACAATTGGGCCACTGGTGAACTACTTGGCCATGGTGTCTCCAAAACAGATTCTTTGATGTGAGCTAATCTCTGATTAGGAATAAGTCCTTCTGTCCTGCTGCCAAACTGCATAGGAAAAGCCACAGTTCAGGGAAAACTGGAATTTATTTTGAGTCTGAACTGTGCTTTTAGAAATGGAGAAGTGCTGAATCTTCACTTAGCTGTTGCAGAGCATTGGTGCTGTAGCTGCTTGGCTCCTCTTGGGGTGCAGGCCTTTTTTCCAGGTACTGGCAACCAGAAAATTAATTGCAAAATTTTGTCATTGGGGGCTGAAAATCCCCATCTGTGAATGGCCCTCAGCGGTTCCCAGATGATGCCTGGGAAACAGCTCCCATCTTAGAGTACAAGGGGGAAAGTACATGGGCCCTGGCAGGAGTGGGTGCTGAGGGTTGTGGGATGAGAGGGATAAGTGCAGACCACTGGACTTGAGAAGCATCATTAGTGTTACCTGCCACAGTGCTGTCAAATATGCGTAATGATACCCACATCACTATCAAACCTAGCTTGGAATTTAAAGCAAGCTTTGTACCTGGCAACATTTCTCAGCTATTTGTTGCCAAGATGTTTAAATAGTGCTTCTTTGCTTTGCAAATGTGCAGGAAGGGAGGGATGCAAGAGTGGTGGCAGCATCCACGGTGTGTGTGTGTGTGTGTGCAATAAGTGTGATGCCAAGAGTGCCAAGTAGAGGTGGTGGGCTTGTGATTTGGTGGTGCAGTGAATGAGGTCATTGCTGCAGGGCTGGCTTCTGTTTGTTCCTCTTCCACCGGGGTGTGATGCTTCTTAAAGGAGGATGTTGGAGGAGGGGTGTAATTGTTTAAGCCCAGCCGGTAACTCAGAACAACACAGCTGCTTGCTCACTCCACCCCTTTCCTCCCCCTGCTGCCAGAGGGACGGGGAGGAGAATCAAAAGAATGTAACTCCTAAGGGCTGAGATAAGAACAGTCCAGTAACTAAGGTATAACAAAACCACTACTACTACCACCAATGCTAATAATGATAAGGCAAATAACAAGGGGAGAGAATACAATTGCTCACCACCTGCTGACCCCTACCCAGCCGGACCCGAGCAGGGATCTGAGCCTTCCACTTAACTGCCCCCAGTTTCTATACTGGGCATGACGTATTGTGGTATAGAATCACCTTTTGGCTAGTTGGGGTCAGGAGTCCTGCTTCTGCTTCCTCCCAACTTCTTGTGTCCCTCCTCACTGGCAGAGCATGAGACTGAAAAGTCCTTGATCAGAGTAAACATTACTTAGCAACAACTAAACGCACCAATGTTTTATGAACATTATTCTCAGAAGTCAAAAACACAGCACTGCATTAGCTACTGTAGAGAAAAATGACTGCTACAGCTGAACCCAGGATGAAGGGGTGTGGTGTGAAAAAATACCAAGAAGGAGCTGGAACATTGCATGGGGTACTTCTGCCCCACCCCCTGTATTGCAAACAAACACAGCTATTTACTGAATAATCTCCAGTTCTTGCTGAGCCCAAAACCTGGTGCTGGCAGGGCTTTTGCTTGGCTTTTTCATTTCTGAATGCTGTGTGCCTCAACTCCACACCCTCACCAAGGAAATGTGCCTGGGCCAGGGAGCTGGGGCAGAGGTTGGATAAAAACATTTCTTTTCCCATACTAGAGCCTGGTTCAGGGCATGATGCTCATGATGCACTGTGTAAGCAAAGCACCTAGAGTCACAGAAGAGTTAGGGTTGGAAAGGACCTTAAGATCATCTAGTTCCAACCCTTGTGCCATGGGTAGAGATGCCTCCCACTAGACCAAGATGCCTAAAGCTCTGTCCAACCTGTCCTTGAACACTGCCAGGGATGGAGCATTTAGCAAGGCCTTGGGAAACCCATTCCAGTGCCTCACCACCCTCACAGTAAAGAACTTCTTTATATCCAACCTGGACTTCCCCTGTTTTAGTCTGAACCCATTACCCCTTGGTCCTACTGCTACAGTCCCTGATGGAGTCCCTCTCGGGCATCTTCATAGGCCCCCTTCAGATACTGGAAGGCTGCTATGAGGTCACTATGCAACCTTCTCCAAGCTGAACAGTCCCAATTTTCTTAGCCTGTCTTTGTACAGGAGGTGGTCTAGCCCCCTTATCATTGTGGTCTTCTCTGGACTTGTTCCAACAGCTCCATGTCCTCCTTACATTGAGGACACCAGAAGTGCACACTGTACAAGTGGGGCCTCATGAGAGCAGAGGGGCAGGATCACCTTCAACCTGCTGGTCAAGCTTCTTTTGATGCAGCCCAGTCTACAGTTGGCTTTTTTTTGGGCTGTGAGTGTATACTGTTGGCTCATGTTCAGTTTCTCATCAACCAGCACCCCAAAATCCTTCTCCATAGTGCTGCTCTGAATCATTTCTCTGCCCAACCTGTAGCTGTGCCTAGGATTGCCCTGACACAGGTGTAGGACCTTGCACTTGGCATGGTTAAACTTCATGAGGTTGGCATTGGCTCATCTCTCAAGTGGGTCAAGGTCCCTCTGGATGGCACCCCTTCCCTCCAGCATATCAACCGTGTGGGTGACCAGACAGAAATAGTTAACGAAATGGATCCAGGCATTATCGCCCTGGTCATGCTTAAGCCTTGGGAATGGTAAAGAGACAAGTATCAAGATCGGTTAGCAAAACAAAGCAGGCGGTTTGCAAGATAAAGCAGGATGTGCAACTTAAAGACAGACCAAACGATGTAAATATTTCTAACCCTTAGTAGTTTTGCTGAATCAGGATGACAAGAAGTAAGAGAGTGGAAAGTTACTGCTTAGCACTTAGTGGACTATAAAAGGGATGTGAGATGTGCAATAAAGATCTTCAGATTTCACCAGAACTGGAGTCCATCTTTGATACGCCACACAACTGAACCACACAGCTTGGCATCATCAGCAAATTTGCTGAGGGTGCACTCACTCCCACTGTCCATGTCACCAACAAAGATGTTGAACAGTGCCAGTCCCAATACCAACCCCTGAGGGACATCGCTCATTACTGGTCTCCAGCCAGACATTGATCCGTTGACCACAACTCTGCATGCAGCCATCCAGCCAGTTCTTTATGCATTGGGTGATTCATCAAATTGATGTCTTTCCAATTTAGAGAGAAGGATGTCATGTGGGACAGTGTCGAGCACTTTGCACAAGTCCAGGTAGATATCAATTGCTTTTCCCCTATCAGTTCTGTAGCCCCATCATAGAAGGCCACCAAGTTGGTCAGGCAGGATTTCCCCTTAGTGAAGCCATGCTGGCTGTCACCAACCACCTCGTTGTTTTTCATGTGCCTTAGCATGCCTTCCAGGAGAATCTGCTCCAAGATTTTGCCAGGCACAGAGATGAGACTGACTGGTCTGTAATTCCCTGGGTCCTCCATTTTCCCCTTCTTGAAAATGGGGGTTATATTTCCCTTTTTCAGTCATCGGGAACTTCACCTGACTGCCATGATTTTTCAAATATGATGGCCAGTGGCTTAGCAACTTCATTCGCCAGCTCCTTCAGGATCTGCAGATGGATTTCATCAGGTTCCATGGACTTGTGCACATCCATGTTCTTAAGATGATCTTGAACCTGATCCTCTCCTATAGCACTTCATTCTCACATTTCATGCATGTTTTTTGTAACTTGAGTGGCATGGTCAGAGCACTTGCCAGTAAAGACTTAGGCAAAGAAGTCATTGAGAACCTCAGCCTTCTCCAAATGCAGGATAGTCAGTTTTCCCATTTCCTTTCAGAGAGGGCCCACATTATCCTTAATCTGTCCTTTGCCACATACTTACAGAAGCTTTTCCTGTTATCCTTGACAGCCCTAACTGGACTCAATTTGAACTAGGCCTTAGCTTTCTTGGCCCAATCCCTAGCTTCCTGGACCATGTCCCTGTATTCCTCCCAGGCTGATCCAGTCTAATCCATTATGCTTTGCCTTTTATGGCTTGTGGTAAGGAATAAAAGTACAAAAATTAAATTAAAGGCATGTTTAAAACTAAGAATGAGATTCTCTTCAACAGTTATGATTGCATCTTATCGGTAATGGCCTGGTGGAGATGAATGCCATTTCAGTATCTTTACTGCCTCATATGTTCAGGTTACTCCTGCTGCGGAGCCCAATTTCTTGATTCCAATAAATTCATCTGACATTATTTTGTTGTTCTATTCTGAACATTTCTGGCCCTCTGACACCGTGGGTACCATTCACTGCAGGTAGAGACTCAAGACTTGAAAAACATCTGGAAAAAAACCTAGTTTTAACAGCTGAATTCTTTCAGATTGTAATATAGGGAAGAAGAACAGGCAGAAACAATCTTTCACCATTTTATCACAGTTTGGCACAATCAAGATCTAAGCAACCGGCACAGAAGGTTTTCTGTGAAGTATTGATATATGGATCAGTCAAAACCGCAAAGTTAAATGTAAGCTCATGGCCTTCTAATCAGTCTGCTATAAGCAATTGATCAATCAGAAGGTTAGACACTTCCTAAAAGCTAAGGCACCTGAAACCCTGTCATAAGAGCAGGGCAGGCAATTCAAAAAGGAGGTTGGCAAGGAGAACGTGCAGTCAGGCTTTTCATTTCTTCCCCCAAATCAAGTTTTCTGGTGTGGATGAAGCATAACTGAGCTGCTGGTTAATAAGCTTCTCTAGGGATGTCATCAGAAGCCTCAAATGAAAGTGCTCCTCAAGAACATGAAGCCTGCTTTTAGGACAAACTAGATCATTAGGAGAGTGTTGTGGTTTAAGCCCAGCCGGTAACTCAGAATTACATTCACTCCCCCTCCCAGAGGGATGGGAAGAAGAATCGAAAGAATGTAACTCACACGGGATGAGCTAAGAACAGTCCAGTAACTAAGGTAGCATACAAAACCATTACTACTACCACCAGTAATAATAATGATAGGGGAAATAACAAGGGGAGAGAATATAAAACTAAAAGGGGAAAAGCAAAAGAAAACAATGAACACAAGTGATGCACAATACAACTGCTCACCACCTGCTGATCAATACGCAGCCCAACCCGAGTAGCGATCTGGGCCTTCTGGGTAACTCCCCCCAGTTTACATACTGGGCATGACATGTTGTGGTATGGAATACCCCTTTGGCTAGTTTGAGTCAGGTGTCCCGTCTCTGCTTCCTCCTGGCTTCCCATGCCCCTCCTCACTGGCAGAGCATGAGAGACTGAAAAGTCCTTGATCAGGGTAAGCAATAATTAGCAACAGCTGAAAATATTGGTGTGTTATGAGCATTGTTCTCAGACTAAAGTCAAAAACACAGCACTGCACAAGCTACTAAGGAGAAAAACTGCTGAACTGAGGACAAAGGAAAATGAAAAAGGTTTTAAGCTAAAGGCCTTGAGATAAGCAAACACTATTTTTCCAAACATCAGGAAGTTGCCACATGAAAGGGGGGGGGGGGGGGGGGGAGTAATCTCATTAGGAGTTAGTCTGAGGAAGGCAACACTGTTAATGGAAATATAAAGAAAACTCATCCATCATTCTGGCCATCACCCTTAAGTCATCCAATCTTCCATGCCTAAGACGGAAACAGTGACTGCTGACTTCTTTCCTAAGAATGTCAGTGCATGGGGGGAAGCAACATCTAAGCACTTTGTGTCACAGCTCTCTGCAGATTCCTGAAGCTATACAAGAAACTTGGCAAAAGCTTCTGAATAATCTCTTTTAAGACTTCTACTTATGTTAACCACTACAGCTATGGTGCCAGGTCAGCTCAGAACAGCATGGTAGGCAGACCAAAGTGGCAGTGCTTGAAAGACTTAAGCTGGAGTCTACGTACTTCTAAGCCTGCTTAACTAAGCTTCAACTCCCTACACACATGCAGAAAAATAAGGAATTCCTGCTCCCCTCCTCATACCCCATCAAACAGCCAAAAGAGATATCCTCAGGACATGCATTTATGGAGAAACAGTGAAAGTAAGAAAAATTGGACTTGTTTCTTGGCAAGTTGAAAGCAACAGAAATTCCTACCCCTATTGGCTGTTGCTGTTGGTCTTGCAAAGGAATTTAATCCATTGCTCAAGATCAATGATTTCAAGGTGCAGAATTACATAACAGAAGCAAACTAAATTTATAAACAACAGGGTTTTCATAATTTTATTTATACTACTAACTAGAAAGAAAGCATACATATATTGTATCTGTCATACAGTCAACACATTTGAGGGCTTGTTTGGTTTTTTTTCTACTATAAATTCTCTATGCAAAGTCATTGCCAATTGATATGGTCATTGATGGCATAGAGCTTAAAATAACCACGAGGTATAAAAACAAGTTTGCCATCTTGCCCTGAGTGGAAATGGTGAACAGATACAAAAAAAAAAACCCTGGATCCTAAATATTCATGTAGTATCATACATGATTTAATGGTATAAGCAAACAAAAAGTCATGCAACTTTTTAAAATACCTGCCAAGTTTTACTTGAGTAAAACCATAGAAGTCAGTAGTAGTTATGAAAATATGTTCCTGCCATTCTTGCCTCATTATGCAATTTCAGTGGCAACCTTGCAGACTGGGTATTTCATGTTATATTTGAGTGCCAACACTGAAAGTATCCATTTCCTTTAATGTTTTAAAACTCATGTGTCTATATAAACAAAAATGTAAGTTATCTTTTTTAAAAAGCCACCTTTCCTTTTCTCACTATTTTAGATAAATGCCAACAACATGCCTCATCCCTCACTGTTTGGCAACTCCTTCTACATTTTAATCTGGAAAAATCATAAGATAGTCAACAAAATAAGTCTTTTATTAACTATTGTTGCCTAAAAAGATCATCACAAATCAGTTGGAATTGTAAAGTTGCTATAAGGTAAGAGTCTGTAACTATTAGAAGGAACTTTCAGATCTAAATATATATATATATAATATATATTCTACATACAAAAGGCTCTTGTGAGGCTTACCACCAAGATGCCATAATAGAGAAGGAAAGTTTCAAAGGGAACAAACCAAATACTGTAAAGTCTCCATAAGGCATTTACCTTTCACTTTAAGCCCTGCATTATGACAATTAAGTTCTAAAAGTAACTGAAATACAAATTCTGCATGTTCAGTTTCTTTCTGCTAAGAGCAAGGCAGCAAACACATTTTTAAAATCTGGTTTTAGAAGATTAAGCAGAACAGAAGTAAAATATATCTTCAGGTTATAAACAGAAATGTATTTTACAATCCACCATCCTCACAATGGTCCACAGCAGTGCAGCAGAGGGATCTTAGTCTAAAGGTTGTGGGTCTGCAATAGGCATGGTATGAAGTACTTCATCTAGAAGCTGGAGGGCACGGTGTAAGTGAATTTCAATCCAGCACGGTGTCTCTTTGATGCTCTGTCTTGGATAATCAGGTCCCCAACCTTTTACAAAACTCATCCTGAGTATGCATAAGCGGCGAAGGTCATCTACACCAATTCCAGCAGCAGCTGACAAACCTAAACAGGAGAGGTTTCAAGTAAGTGTTCACAGATGTGTTCTTTTATCTTTGTTTAGCCACTTCCATTTACTTGTCTCTTTCTTCCTATACAGTGCCCTCTACCACAGACAAAGCCAATCCACATTTCTAGATCTCTATTATTTTGTATTTCTTCCAATTAATTTTTTTTTGTCATCATTCTGCAATCTGGAAAGGCTGCTGAAATAGAAAACTCCATATAATAAAGCAGACATGATGAAACACAATGTCTTATGTGATACAAGGCATGTAAACATTATTTAGGAAATGCAGTCAGAAAATACTTAATCTTGAGGTTTGCAAATGCTGCATTTTCACCATAAGAATTCAGACTGACCACCTGCAGGAAGCTTGATTTACAAATGACACTACTTACGTGTAATAAAATTAAAATACTAACACAGCTAGCAAACTTCAAACACAAGTATGGTCAAGACAAACGTTAAATAGAAAAAGCAATTTGTAGGATAGCTGGAAAGAGCCACGAGGAATCCAGGAAACACTATAGCACATAAAGCAGCCCGAGATACGCAAGTACTTAAGCTTTTAAAAGTATTTAGGTACAATCTAGAATTTATTAACTATGAAAACTCTAGCCCAGAATGACTTAAAAAAAGAGAGAGAAGAGAAAGAGAAAAATAATCTCTTCTTCACACTCTGTTCTTCTTCTTCTCAAGAATCTTAATATTATGTTTTCCTAAACCTAGTCAAGGACTTTCTCACCCACTAATCCCATTGTTTTGAGTGACATTTTATGAGCTTAGATTTCAAAGATAATTTTTCAGGCTTGGGTCTAAGCAGCCAAAAGTATCTTTGTTTAAAGGAATAGGGTATGCTATTTGACCTTGTAAGTAATGTGCTTTCTGTGGTAGTGCAACGCTTCTTGCAGTACAGTAAGCAGCCAGTTCCCTATCTAATATTCCCTGAAGACTACAGAGTGAAAACTGATGTGAAACGGGTACAGAGTGAATTAATACAGTGACCAGGATGTGACCCATCCCAATACTGCTACCTGACTCCCAGTTTATTTGTACTGTTGCAAGGGCAGTGGGTGGGGATGTACGCTGTTATGAGAGATTGCTCTGTTATTTATTTTCAGGTAAAGAAAAAAAGGAGACCAAGCAGTTAATGTACTTACTAATGGCTGGGGCTATTCCACCTACTGATCCTGGTCCAGGGATGTTTCCTGCTACTGCTGCAGCTTGAGCAGCAGCAGCAGCTTGGGCAGTGGCAGCCTGCTGTTGCATCTGACGATGACACTGGCGTAAGTCAAACACCTTAAAAAAAAAAAAACAAACAAAAAACAAAACCAACCAACCAAACACCACAAAAAAAACCCAAAACCCAAACCAACCAAACCAACAAACAAAAAAAACCACAAACAAACACACACACACACACACCCCCGCCAAAAAAAAATTAACTATGTAGACTTACCAAAATCAATGAAGGAAAGAATCCCTCAACTCCCACCCCCAGTAATCTGAACCTCTCTGCTTTCCCAAAACAGACTTCTACAGTCTCACTATATACCTGGGTAAAAGCAAACCTGCCCTGACTACTTGAATTTCTAACAGAAATAATCCATTAAAGCTTTTTCTTAGAAACTCTTCTCATACAACATTACCACCACCGGCAAGTCCAGAACCTGGCTGAGCTGAGCAGGCTAAAGCAGTACCCTATGCGGGACTGACTACAGGATCAAAGCCTGAAGGATACTACAAGTTGATAAAATCCCAACTTTTTAGCTAAATTCCAAGATTTCCACAAAATAGGCATATAAATAAAAAGAAGCCAACAAATCCTGCTTAAATTTGTCAGACTATGTTCTTCTTTACTGCCTTACTGAAATGTGTTAGTCTATTTAGAAGAAGTACCAATTGATAGGCCTGAAGTTTCATTTCAGCAGCTAGGTTTGAGTTTGATGGCATTTTATATCTTTGTGATCAGGCTTGGCACTAATATATAAAGGAACACTGTTCTCATACTAGAAAGCTTGTGTGTAGAGGCTGTTGGGGTCTCTTTCACTTTCATTACATAACCTGCCTGCAAAACTGAAGATAAAAAACCTCAACCAACCAACCAAAAAAAAGAAAAAACCCACCCCAAAAAAGCAAAAAAACCCCCACCACCCACAAAATAAAACAACAAACTCCAAACAACAAAATAACCCAACACAAAACCCCCAAAACCCAAAAACGTAAAAAATGCCACACACTTCAAGCAGCTTCTCTCTAATCCAAGAATGATTTTTTTTTTTTTTTTTAACAAGTGTGACTTGTCTTAAAGTCCAACAGAGGCACGTCCAAATAAGATCTCCTGAAAATAATTTGTTTCCATGCAACTTGGTGCCCTCTGGATCACTTCAGGTTTGTAACACTTTAAAACACGCTTTATGTTTCTGCACTTATACAGACTTTCCCAACTTCTCTTGTTTTGGAGAGAGAGTAAAGTGATAATCTATGCTAAAAAAATTTAGTAGTAGTAGTTAATTTAAAACTGTAAGGTTAAAAGTATAAAAACTGATATCAAGACTGATGAAATACAAAATTAGTTACTTTTGTAGTAGCTAGATGATAGAATTTAGAATAATTTTAAAAAGTCATCTTAAGTGACTTGTAAATAAATTCTCCTTTTAAAAACCCTAAAAATTTCCATTTGACATTTATTTCAGTGTCTCATAGCTTCCCTAATGTTTACAAGAACCAAATGTATGCAATTTCCCCCACAATTTTCATCTAGGAAGATCAAACCAACCTTTATATATGCACTTGGGTAAATCTTGTGAACAGCATCCCCTGGTGCACGCCCTGCTTCTCTATCCAGGTAGTAACTCTGAACGAAGACTGCATGGTCACTGAGGCATCTAACCCACACATCACCTTCGCCTTTGCACTCCAGCTGCACGCCTTTACCTATGTGCAACCTTAAAAAGAAAAACAGTTCCAATACATCTCTGTATACATACTACATAACTCAGACCTTTACTAAATAAACATAAGTCTCCAGCACTTGGTCATCTGTGGTGCCTTAATTTATACTCCACTCACTCAAGGATTTCAAATTGTAGTTATTATCTTAAGTGCAAGTTAGTAGATAGTTACACAAAACCGTAAAGTAAAAAACCAACTGTAATATCACACAAAGATCTACATGAAACACTGAATGCAGAAGTAGTGATATTCGAGTAGCAACTACTGCACTCATTGACAGTACAGAAGTACAAAGCTGCAATACCAAACAACTTCAGTTCTGTTCAGAAGTGTAAAATCCCACAAGTACTCCAGTATAGAAAGTCACTCAAGTACATACACAAAGCCACATTTTAATGCAGTGTAGGCTTAAATTGTAGGTTTAAACTAACAATAGTGTGTGTGTAGCTTTAAGCTAACGTAGTAGAATAGAGCAAACTGTTCTAACTTGCTAACACATAGAGAGAAAGGAATGTGTGGCTGATGGGGGAAGGAACATCACGGGACTGATAACAAGGAAGGGAACAGTAAACAAGATCAAGGATGCCAGCCTTCAAGATAGCAGAGTGGTGCCCAACGTGGAGTGAGACTGGAACAGAACAGAAGCAAAGACATACCAACTGCCAACTCAGCACTAGGACTTTGCGAGCATGTGCATTGAGGTCATTCAGTAAACACAGTGAGGAAGACTATCAGTGACCACCAGAAACCCCCACTCAGCAAGGAAGTGCAAGCATAAATGGAATGCAGATATTATAATTAGTTCCTGGAAATCTCACGAATATGTAAATAATTTCCTGGAAAAGCTGTAAATATGCATGAGTATGCTAAATATATAGCTGCTGCAGGCAAGCAACAGGCGTGCTCACCTTTGTGAAACAATTTGTGTGTGTGCCCAGCGCTGCAATAAAGAATGCCTGCTTTCTAAAACTCCAAATTGAGTCTTAGAAAGTTTCTCTGACCAACTTTTACGGTAACAGAATAACTGTATGTTTGTTTGTATCACATTACAGCAATATAGCATTTTGCTTGTCACAGTGCAATGTTTCTGAAGATATGGAATAATTTTCTTCCTTTTTATTTCAAAGAGGAAAAAAAAAGTTGCAAGATTGCTCTGGTTCTCTGTGCTTCCACAAAGCCCAGCACATGCACAATGAGAATGAATGAAAATCCAACTAGCTCTCAATCAACCTTCCTTTGCTCCTTTGACAAATCTATATATTGCAGTTATTCTCACATTACTCTAGCATGGAGAGCTAATATTCATCTGCAGGGAATGCGCATTCCGCAGCAGAGCAGGGGTGGACAGATGGGTTTTCCTGAGCCAGGGAAACCCCAGGGGAGCACAAAGACCTGCCAGCAGCTTGCACCAGAGCAGCTTACGTGATGTGGGCAGGGCCAGAAGTAACGGTGGCCCATCCCCATCCTCCATGGGCAATTCTAGGGAGCACTGTGAACAGAGTGCGATAAGGGCATGTAGGGAGAGCATCTCTTCGAAGTAGAGATTCCACAGGCCACCTGTACAAGTTGTGGCATTCGTCCTACCTGACTCTCAAGGCAGAACGGTGGGCACTCATCGGAAAGCAAAGGCTGCAGGTCCAGCAGGGGGCTCTGCACCGTCTAGCAGGTGGAGACTAATGCCTTCACTCAGACGGAGTCCTCGAAGGGAGCAGCTGCAGTGCAGACCTCGGGCTACAGGACCTACAAGACCCTTCTCTTGGGGCAGGGACAGGCAGCAGACCTGCCCGCAGACGGTGTGCCCAGGTGGAGGACTTCCTGAAGAAGGTGGCTGAGCTGCAGGAGGCAGTGAGGAGGCTGAGAAGCATCAGGGAGGCTGAGGAGAAGTTAGACACTTGGTTCCAAGTGCAGTCAATAGTCAAGCTGCCGCCTGCTGCCAAGCAGCCAAAACCTCTCCCAGCAGCACACATAGAAGAAAGGGGGGCCAATAATGAAGGGGAATGGAAGCTTGCAACGGCAAGGACCTGAAGGAGGAAGAGACTTCCCCTGATGCCAGTGGTGCCCTTGCAGAAGCAATTCACTGCTCTGCTGGTCAATGATGAAAGACCCATCGCAGCAGGACAGACACTGGAGGTAAGTATGGCAGCCCAGTCTGCGCCACAGATAACAGGCACAATGAGAAAGGAAAAGGTGAAGGGTGATAGTAGTAGGTGACTCACTTCTGAGGGGTAGAGAGGCACCCATTTGTCAGCCTGATGCTGCTTACTGGGGGTTCACATCAGGGATGTCACAGAGAGACTACCAAGCCTCATACAGCCCACTATTACCCGCTGCTGCTGTTTCACATAGACGCCGCAGATAGAGCCAGGAGTAGTGTGAGGACTATCAAAGATTACAGAGCACTGGGAGCGGTGGCAAGGGATGCTGGAGCACAGGCAGTTTGTTGTTCTGTTGTTGGTTGTTTGTTGGGTTTTTTTTTTTTCATCAATCCCCCCAGTCAAAGGGAAGTGGCTCCAAAGGGTCAATTGAATCTGGCAATTGCCTGGGAGAAGGGTGTGAGGAGCTGAACAGTGTCTCCACCATCCATTGCCCCAGAGATGAGTGAGAAAGAACTGAGATAAGTCTCTTCTGTCCATTATCTCGGGGATTGGTGTGAGGAATTGCTGCCCATTATCCCAAGAATTGCTGCAGACAGGTGCAGCTGAAGAGCTGGCTGCAAGACCAGCAAAACTGGTCCACCAGTAATGTGCAATATGTCACATTAAGAACAGAGGTGCTCCCCCCCCCCCCACCCCAGCTCATTATAAAGGGGGAGGAAAGGTAATCATCAAAAGAAGAGATCACCACGAGGACAACTTCAGAAGTGCACCTTCAAAGAGACATCGCCATGTGGGCAACTCCATCAGGGCAACCACAGGAGCGTACCTTCAAGGGGACAACTCCAGAAGGACACCTCCTCGAGGACACCCACCTCCAACAACTACTACAGACTCTTGGAGACACTCTGCTCTGACACTGACTATGGACCCTGGAGGACTCCCACCACCTCAGATGACGATGGATCCCCAGGACACCGCTGGATCCACAGTGGTGACTACCTCCCTCTCTCTCTGCACCCTGAATCCTAGCTTCTTTTCTCTTTTTTTTCCCCAATCTGTCCTATTGCTATCCCCTTTATTACAATAATTTCCCTTTTTTATAATAATTGTCTTTTTGTAATAAACCAACTGATCAATTATGGTACTTGACCTCATTTGTGTCTTAATTTCACTCTTAGGATTATGAACAAAACAGGGTCCGACACTGGGGTTTTCTCCAGGGCTCAACACGGAACAGAACAGAAGCAAGGACATACCAATTGCTCAGTACTAGGACCTTCCGAGCATGCGCAAGCACTGAGGTCATTCAGTAAGCACAAGGAGGAAGACTATCAGCGACCACCAGAGACCCCCACTCAGCAAGAAAATGCACGTGTAATTAGAATGCATATATTATAATTAGTTCCCGGAAGTCTCATGAATATGTAAATATTTTCCATAGAAAAGCTGTAAATATGCATGAGTATGATAAATATATAGCTGCTGCTGGCTAGTAACGGGTGAACTCACCTTTGCAAAATGATTCATGTGTGCACCCAGAGCTGCAATAAAGAATGCTGCTTTCTAAAACTCCCAGTTGAGTCTTAGAGAGTTTCTCTGAATAACTTTTATGGTAACAGCACGACACCCTTGTCTCTAAACTGGAGAGACAAATTTGATGGATAGACCATCCCACGCACAAAGAACTGGCTGGATGGCCACATGTAGAAAGTTTTGGTCAACGACTCAATGTCCAAATGGAGACCAATTAACAAGTGATGTCCCTCAGGGACATCAGTATTGGGACTGGTGCTGTTCAACATCTTTGTCGGCAACATGGGCAGTGCGATTGAGTGCACCCTCAGCAAGTTTACTGATGACACCAAGCTGTGTGGTGCAGTCAACAAACTGGAGGGATGCCATCCAGAGGGACCTTGACAGGCTGGAGAGGTGGGCCAGTGCAAACGAAGTTCAAGAAGGCCAAATGCAAGGTCCTGCACCTGGGTCGGGACAATCCCAAGCACAGCTGCAGGCTGGGCAGAGACTGGATTGAGAGCAGCCCTGAGGAGAAGGACTTGGGGGTGTTGATTGACAAGCAGCTCAACATGAGCTAGCAGTGTGCACTTGCAGCCCAGAAAGCCAACTGCATTCAGGGCTGCTTCAAAAGGAGCATGGCCGGCAGGTCGAGGGAGGTGATTCTTCCCCTCTGCTCTCGTGAGACCCCAGCTCTGGGGCCCCCACAAGAGATATGTGGACCTGCTTCAGTGAGTACAGAGGAGGGCCATGAAGATGCTCTGAGGGCTGGAGAACCTCTCCTATGAAGACAGGCTGAGAGTTGGGCTTCCTCAGCCTGGAGAAGGCTGCATGGAGACCTTATAACATTCTTCCAATAGCTAAAGGGGGCCTATAAGAAATCTGGCGAGGGGCTTTTTATAAGGGCCAGTAGTGACAGGACAATGGGAAATGGCTTTTAACTGAAAGAGGGTAAATTTATATTAGACATTAGGAAGAAATTATTCCCTGTGAGGGTGGTGAGACACTGGCACAGGTTTCCCAGAGAAGCTGTGGCTGCCCCAACTCTGGCAGTGTTCAAGGCTGGGTTGGATGGGGCTTTGAGCAACCTGGTCTAGAGGAAGGTGCCCCTGCTCAGGACAGGAGGGTTGAATCTGGATGATCATTAAGGTCCCTTCCAACCCTAACTATTCTAGGATTCTATAATAATGGCACAAGTTGCTAATTTTTCCTGGGTGGCACAACCTTTGAGAGCAATGAAAAGCAACATGCTACGACAAAGCACTGAAGGTCTTTGTCACACAGGTCACATTTTGAATGTATTACAGTAGTGGCTTAAAAAGATATACTCTGTATAGCAGACTATACAGAGTATGTCTCTTTTTTATATCTATTAACTATTGGTTAATTCAGTTAAAAGAAACATACCAAATTCTAATTTTCAAAGGGAGGCACACACTGAAGGGAAAACAAGATGTTATCAAATACCACAGACAGCTGGAGCTTTTGGGCTCTGCAGTATACCTTGCTCTCTCAATAGCTTCTGTTCTATGCACGTTGGAAAGCTGGCCCAGGCAAAAACGGTCTCCTCCAGAAGGATCCACATATCCATCAACAGTAACAATTGGACAGCTTGAAGGGACCTTAAATGTTTCTCCAACTTGCACATCCATTTCGAAATATGCGACTGAACACCAATATTCTGGAGCTAAAGAATATATACTATTAACTCACTGAAAGGCAGAAAAAAACCCTGTAAACCCATTCCAGACAATCAATTAAGCCCTCTGCAACTGCATTTGTCATTCAGAGTAAGAGTGCACATTCACATAAGCAAATTCAGATAGACAAAGACATGTCTGCTAGCACAGAAAAACACAACATTCTACAACGAACACAGACTTATTGCTTTTATTTGAGCACATACCAATAAAAGAGGGTTTTGTAGTTATGACCTTATAGGTCTTTGTACAGTTTATTATTCCAGTTAGATTTTGCAAGTCATCTGCATTCCTACACCTTATGACTATTGCTTGATTTTGCCCTCCTTTAGTATAAGTAATACATATACAGGGTGCCCAAAGAAGCTGTGGCTTCCCCATCCCTGGAAGTGTTCAAGGACGGGTTGGATGGGGCTTTGAGCAACCTGGTCTAGTGGAAGGCATCCCTGCATATAGCAGGGGGTTGGAACTAGATGAGCTTTAAGGTCACTTCCAACCCAAATCATTAAATGATTCTACGGGTCTATTCATGGCCAGGCTGACAGATACGAACTCTGAAACAGACGCGGTTTAAGATGTAAGAGAAACTACCTTCTAGGTGAAGTCAGTTTTCTCTCTCACAAAATGGTTCCTTCTCCTTCCTTTCTCCCCTTCTGAATATGTATCTCACAAATTTCAGAGTACTTGATACAAAAAAAACAAAACAACAAAACCAACCAACCAAAATGACACAAAAAACCCCACCCCTCCAAAAAAAAGCAAACCCAAAACCAAAACCTACAAAAAAATAAACAACACCAAACCAACAAAAACACCCCAACCCAGACTTAAACCAGAAAGTTAGCAGTTTCCACAATATTGGCATTACATGCTAGATTCTACTTACCAGGATGATTTGATATAGGAGGCTGGAATGCAAGTTCATTGTGAACTGGCCCTTTAAAAGAAAAGGTGCAATTTGTTTTACATGAGGAATAATAAGGTTTTCTTTCTTGTTTTCCTACAAAAAAAAGACTTGTGAGGATGCCACATGTTAGAAAACTCATCAATTTCTGAATCACTTGGCAAAATCTGACGGGGAGAAAAACACTCACAGAAAATTACACTCATTAAGGTTTCCTAAAACCTCAAAAGTCAAGTAGAGCAAAGAGCTCTATTAGTATCCCAGAAAGAAAGGCTGCATGCTGCTCAAGCCAGACCCAGCACCAGGAGAGAGCAGAAACCAGATGTAGCAGAGACGTAACAGAAATAGGACTTAAACTTCACATCTGCCCCCAAATTGGGCAAGGAAAGAATCATTCTTGTCCTGGGTTCAGCTGTAACAGTTATTTTTCTCCTTAGTTACTAGTGCAGCGCTGTGGTTTTGACTTCAGTCTGACAACAACGCTGATAACACACCAGTGTTCTTAGTTGTTGCTAAGTAACTCTTACTCCAATCAAGGACATTTTCAGTCTCATGCTCTGCCAGTGAGGAGGGGCGCAAGAAGCTGGGAGGGAGCAGAGACAGGACACCTGACTCAAAATAGCCAAAGGGGTATTCCATACCACAGCACATCATGCCCAGTATATAAAGTGGGGGGAGTTACCAAGGAGGCCCAGATCACTGCTTGGGTCGGGCTGAGTATCAGTCAGCAGGTGGTGAGCAATTGCATTGTGCATCACTTGTGTTCATTGTTTTCTTTTCCTATTTCCCTTTTAGTTTTATATTCTCTCCCCTTGTTATTTCCCTTATTGTTATTATTATTGGTGGTAGCAGTAGTAGTTTTGTATTATACCTTAGTTACTGGACTGCTCTTAGCTCAACCCATGGGATTTACATTCTTTCGATTCTCCTCCCCATCACTCTGGGACCAGGGGGGGAAGAAGGCAGGAGTGATCGAGCAGCTGTGTGGTTCTGAGTTACTGGCTGAGCTTAAACCACAACACTAAAGCAGTGTTGTGTTTTGGCTTTCGCCTGAGAACAATGCTGTTAACACACCAACGTTTTAGTTGTTGCTAAGTAATGCTTACTCTGATCAAGGACTTTTCTGTCTTGTGCTCTGCCAGTGAGGAGAGGCACAAGAAGTCGTGAGGGAACAGAGACAGGACACCTGTCCCACACTAGCCAAAGGGGTATTCCACACCACAGCACATCATGCCCAGTATATAAAGTGGGGGGAGTTACCTGGAAGGGACCAATCGCTGTTTGGGTCAGGCTGGGTATTGGTGGGTGTATGGATTATGCATCACTTGTGTTTATTGGGTTTTTCCCCCCCTTTTTTATATTCTCTCCCCCTGTTACTTCCCTTATAATTATAATTATTAGTAGTTTTATATTATACTTTAGTTATTGGACTGTTTTCATCTCAACCCATAGGTTTTACCATCTTTCAATTCTCCTCCCTATCCCGCTGAGGGACTTGGGGTGGTGGGGGGAAGTGAGCAAGCAGCTTCGTGGTTCTTCCAAGTTACCGGCTGGGCTTAAAGCATGACAACTGTATGGAGGCATGTGATATACATCTGTCAGAAACCACACTTCATTTATTAATCACACAGTAAGTTGCCCAGCATGCTATGGACTTGACCATGAGAAACACTCCCTGAAGACTGAAAAAAGCCCTAGAGAACGCATTTTCTAAAAAAACCAAAACAAAAACAACCACAGAAAAACAACCAACCAAAAAACAAACAAACAAACAAACAAGCAAACAACAAAAACCACCCACAAGCAAACAAAAAAAAAAAACCCCAAAAACCAAAACTGAATACTGTCTTGGTATCAGTCAGCTTATCCTCTCCACTTTCATAAACTAACTAGGTCCTTTACAGACAGCAGAGAACAAAAACGTAAGATCTGAACACTGTATTATAACAGCGGCTTTTGCAATAAGATGTCCAAACAGGCACAACGTTGGTAGGTGTCAAAACATGCAACTATCTGAAGTGAAAAATGGCAGCAGCCAAGATAAGCTCTTTGTGGTATCACCAGGCAGTTACAAACATTAATTATGGAGACACATGCACTCAGAAGCATGTATAGAATATCTACAACACCACTAAAGTTTTACATCTTGGTACTTCCAAAATGTAAGATAAATTAAGTGGGATCCTAACAGAACAAAACAATGTAACTTAATAACCATATCTAAACTACAATTTTCTTGTGAAGAGACAAGGTGAAAAGTCATTCTAACATTAACTCACAGTGCGTTCTCCCCTCCGCTAACAAAGGTGGCTGCAAACAGGTGATCTGGTTAAATACTATATTAGGAAATAAAGAACTGTTTAGCCTTTTGCCACAAAATTTAGAAAAGCTTGTATTTGGGTGGGAGTTTTTTGCATAATACTCTTACTTAAAAGAAAAATATCCAAACAACATATTCTGAATCAACTTCATTTGCCACAAAGGAAATACAAGAAGATTGCAAAGCTTTAAAAACAGGTTTAGAAGGGAAATTATAATTTTGTTAGATAGTAAGACATCTATAATGTAGATGGTATCACTATAGCTACCTGGATTTCTAATCTCTGCTGCTTTAACAGAGGAAAGTAGTCTATTAAGCTCTGATATTTATTTGTCAGAATATACTAAACACAGTAATGGTAGTTCTGTAACAAAAAAGTATTTGGGGTTAAAGAATCATCACAAGGGATAATTCAACAAAATTGAAAACAAAGTAAGCGATGTGAAAATCTGTACTACTTACAGTAATGTCCAGGATGCATAGGTGGATGATGCTGAAGATGGCCATTCTGGTGGTGAGGCATGGTAGGTGTGTAGGCTGCCGTCCGACTCCCAGTCCAAGTTGTAGTACTATCTAGAAAGAGAAAGGAGCAGTTGGTTAAGGGAGTTTTTCCACTTCTCACTTCTAATCCTCTATTTCTCCTGAACATTTGGAAACTGGTTTTAGAAAACTAAGAGTGCACATATGTATATACTCACTGTGATGGTAAGTAGCTGGCTGAGCTGTAAACCCATTCTGCGGAGTTCCTGGCTGAGGCCCTGAAGCAATCTGTAAGAGTCCATCACTATGGCTACCTGTCAATATACTGATAGGTTGACCTGGTAAAAGAAGACTACCTATTTGTGAACATTCAACAATTTCAATTAAGAAGAGTGAGCTCAGCACTACTGGGTAGTAAAATGCACCCAACTAAGGGTGCTGCATGACACAGTTCCTACAAGTTCGGTTTCAGTATTTTTTTCCATCTACCAGAGTGTCTTAGGAAACTTGAAGCAACATGCTCTGCATCAGCTAATTTTGACTCTGACATCCTTAATATTTTACAAGTGTGCAGAGAACTCTGTTCATCAACCACATCTTTGTGTCATTCACATCTCTTTTCAGTTTAAAAGGAAAGAGATGTCACAGGTTTTATTGAATAACATAGCTGGAGTAGATTTGGTATGAATCCAAACAGGCCAACAGTAGGTCCATTACTTAATTGCTTATTTTCAGCATGTTGTAACTACTGTTCCTAAGGAAGACACTCACTTAAATTTACATTCCTTAAAATTATACTGAACGGTATTTTAAAATAGTGCTTGAACAGGGCTGCACACATCATTGGACTCCTTCCTGAGAAAGTTGCTGGGCTGTTAGGTTTTTTTTTCCTCCCAAATAAATATTTCAAGAATTGTCTAAGCTTTAAAGTAAAAGTACAGATATTTCAGAAAAGGTTAGCAGAATTTGATTTTCAAAGGCTTCAACTCAGCCATTAACACTAAACTGATCAGGAGTTTCACAAATACATTTGCACTCTCAGGCTGGTGTAGCTAGCAGAACTTCACACATTGAAAACTTGAACTAAAACCTAAAATCCAAGCTTTTTTTCCTGTCCACTGGGCTCCAACAATTATAGCACTGATGAGAAAAAGTTACTGACTATAAACTGTTGTACAAAGGCAATAAAATTAAAACACCTATCCTGTTCTCTCTGCTGGAGAGAGACGTCATATCTTAGCTTGGTGTCCTGGGTTCAGCTGTGGCAGGCATTTTTCTCCTTCTTAGTAGCTGGTGCAGTGCTGTGGTTTTGACTTTAGTCTGAGACCATTAGCGTATTATCACATTGGTGTATTATCATGTATTTTCAGTTGTTGCTAAGTAATGTTTACTTCGATCAAGGACTTTTTCAGTCTCGTGCTCCGCCAGTGAGGAGGGGAAGCCTTGAGGAAGCAGAGACAGGACACCTGACCCAAAATAGCCAAAGGGGTATTCCATACCACAGCAAATCATGCCCAGTATAGAAACTGGGGGGAGTTACCTGGAAGGCTCAGATCGCTGCTCCGGTCGGGCTGGGTATCAGTCAGGTGGTGAGCAACTGTATTCTCTCCCCTTGTTATTTCCCTTATCATTATTATTATTATTGGTGGTAGCAGTAGTAGTTTTGCATTATACCTTAGTTACTGGACCGTTCTTATCTCAGCCTGTGGGATTCACGTTCTTGTGATTCTCCTCCCCATCCCTCTGGGAGCAGGGAGGAAGAAGGGGGGGAGTGAAAGAGCAGCTGAGTTCTGAGTTACAGGATGGGCTTAAACCACAACACTTAGCAAAACCATCATTAGTTTCAGCAAAATAGTCAGCTAAACTTTAATAACATTCTCAAAACACCATGCTACCATAATTCAAATTTGCTAAGATGAAATCCATTATATTCACACATCTTCGACATTAAAGTAACAAAGTGTGTGTGAAACCCCTCTCCAAACTTCTTGGCTTCCCTACATTAGGGCTGCAGGACACTGTGTACGTAACTGCTTTAATGTCCTGCTGGAATGAAGAGTGAGGTTTGTTGTTGGTAAACCAGACTCTTCCACTTGTACCAAATACACACAGAAAATATTAATTAGAGCTGTCACTCTGGTAGTACAGTGGGCCATTATAAAAATCAAAGAATCACAGATTCATGAGTCTTGGAAGGGACCTCTGGAGATCATCTAGTGCAACCCCCTGGCCAAGGCAGGGCCACCTAGAACAGGTTACACAGGAAAGCATCCAAGCGGGTTTGGAATGCCTCCAGAGAGGGAGACTCCATGACCCTCCTGGGCAGCCTGTTCCAGTGCTCTGCCACCCTCAGTATAAAGAAGTTCTTCATGTTGAGGTGAAACTTCTTGTGTTTTAGTTCATGGCACTAATGAGATCCCCTCTGAGTCTTCTCTAGACTCAACAGGCCTAGCTCCCACAATTTCTCATCATAAGAGAGATGCTCCAAACCCCTAATCATCCTTGTGGCCTTCTACTGGACCCTCTCCAGTAGCTCCTTCTCTTTCTTGCACTGAAGAGCCCAGAAATGAACACAGTCCTCCAGATGTGACCTCACCAGGACTGAGTAGAGGGGGAGGATCACCTCCCTCGACCTGCTGGCCACACTTCTCCCAATGCACCCCAGGATACTATTGGCCCTCCTGGCCACAAGGCCACACTTACAGCTCTTAAGTCATCTTGTCATCTACCAATACTTCCAGGTCCTTCTCATCTGAACTGCTCTCTAGTAGGTCAGCCCCCAACCTGTACTGGTACTTGGGGCTCTTCCTCCCCAGGTGCAGTACCCTACGCTTGCCCTTGTTGAACCTCATTAGGTTTCTCTCTGCCAATTCTCCAGCCTATCAAGGTCCCACTAAAAGATAACACAGCCTTCAGGTTTATCAGCTACTCCCCCAGCTTCATGTCAGCATCAAGCTTGCTGAGGGTACACTCTAGCCCTTCATCCAGGTCACTGATAAACAAGTTGAATAAGACCAGACCCAATACTGATCCCTGGGGAACACCACTGACTACAGGCCTCCAACTGGATTCTACTCCATTGATCATGACCCACTGAACTCTGCCATTCAGCCAGTACTCAATCCACCTCACTGTCTATTCATCTAACCCACATTTCCTAAGCTTACCTAGGAGGATGTTATGGGAGACAGTGTCAAAAGCCTTGCTGAAGTCAAGGTAGATAATATCCACTGCTCTCCCCTCATCAACCTATCCTGCCACGTCATCATAAAAGGCTATTAGATTGTTCAAGCAAGATTTCCCCTTGGTGAACCCATGCTGACTACTACTGATGGCCACCGCCTTCTTCATGCTTGGTGATGACCTCCAGAATGACCTGTTTCATCACCTTTCCAGGGATGGAGGTGAAGCTCACTGGACGGTAGCTTCCCAGATCCTCCCCTTCTTACCATTTTTGAAGATGGGAGTGACACTGGCATTCCTCCAATCATTGGGCACCTCTCCCATTCTCCATGATTTTTCAAAGATGATGGAGAGAGGCAGAGCGACAACATCTGCCATCTCCCTCAACACCCGTGGGTGCATCCCATCAGGGCCCATGGATTTATGGGTGTTAAGTCTGTCTAGTCTCTCCCTAACCCAACTCTGTACAACCAGGGGGAAGTCTTCCAGGGGAAATTCTTCCTTTCTCTGGCCTCCATCTCTAACCTCCAAGGTCTGGGACTCCTGACGGCCGTTCTTAGCGGTGAAGACTGAGCCAAAGAAGGCATTCAGCAATTCCACCTGCTCCTTGTCTTCTGTTACCAGGACACCCACCTGATTCAGCAGCGGCCCCACATTTTCCCTTATCTTCCTTTTGCTGCTGATATTCTTGTAGAAGCCCTTAAAGTTAATACTCAAAGACTGATTTTGTTAGCTCTGGAACACTAAAGATTTGTCTGAAAACCTCTCGATACTGCCACCTAACAGTATACATGTTTGTTGTCCTGGTTGCTGTTGTAATAGAATAATAATTTTTTTTCCATTCCTACAGCAGTTGTTCAAATAATAGCCATAATGTTATGTCAGCAGTCAGTTGTTTTAACATGGCATCACTCAATCTTTGGCATATCTAAATAGGCTTGTAACACTCGTGCAGCGTCAGTCTCATTAAAAAAAGACCGGGTCACCAGGAAAAATTACTCAAATTTTGCTCCAAGACAAAACCTTATGTTAATGCTTACGAGACTGCCCAGATCATACTGACATACACTTTCTCTTTGATCCATCACATTTTCAGTTTACTACCTCATATAATCTTGACAGTCTTACTTGTTGAAGCCACAGGAATGTTGGGATAATTCGTGGTGCTGGTAGTGCTAGCCTCAGCAGGAGCTAACATGGCTGGGGCGCTATAAGGCTCAGCAGATGCCCTGTTACTTGGTGGATGCTGGATGGTTTGGACTGAATGGCTTTCGGCAGAAGACAGTGACAGCTGCCCCTCATAGTCATTAACGTATTCATCTTTCACCAGCATGCTTGATGGAGCTGTGAAGAAGCAAATGGTTAAACATGCGAGGCAAATCTATTTTCAGGATTTAACTACAAGTCGCACTACTACTTTTAAGGAACAGCAATGCTATTAAAACTATTGGGGGAGTATTTAACCTACCTAAACATTGCTACAGCACTCCTCTAAATTACAAATAAACACTTCAAGTCAGCAGCAAGAAATTTTGAAGTGTAACTGGATGGAAAAGCTAACTGTTTATTTTGCTGATTGCTATCAAACAAGCAGTTTAGACCCACAGTAGTAGACTCCAACCACATTTTGTTTTTCAGTCCATCATTCAGTGATTAGACATGGTTAATAAAAGGGAAAAACATGCTTTTCATCAAGCACCTAAATATATGTTAATGAAGTAGCTAACAAGCCAACTTCTAGTATAAGAGTAATAAAATAAAGCTCCTATGAAAAATGTAATTCATGGGCACAACACAAAAAACTTCATGCATTCCTTCAGTAATTTTAAGCAGCTCCCAAATTGACTAGAATAATCAAATTCACAAAGACACTATAACACTACCTTATATTTAACAGCGTAGCCATGCAGAATTACAATAGCAATTACAGAATTTCTATTATTTTCTTGTTAAACTACTTATTAAAACATAAGCATCTATTATTCCCAATCCAATTAATTAGTATATCATACAGGTGCACATATTATCATGTGTTTGTTAAATGCTGCTTATTAAATAAAAGAGTGAGGGTTTTGTTTTCCTTTTTTCTTGGTGTTTTTAAGTAGCAGGCAATGAAAAGAGAACATACCTACAAGCTAAGCTGAAGCCTCAATTTAAAGAATTTATCAATACTTGCCTCTCATATGCTACTTTTCTGGTTTTCCAAAACCAAAAAGACAAATGTATTTCCATCTGCTCTCTATACTCCCTCCCAAGGAGATACACAGGAGTAAACTGTATACATACTGAAGAGTTTAACGCAGTTTGTGCCCAGAGAAATGCAACAGTAAGCAGAACTACTTACCAGAACTCTGTAGTGTCAGTCCCGAGAGATCTTGAAAAAGAAAAAGAAAAGGGGGTGTGGAGGACTATATACACAGAGATCTTCAAATGTGTTTGAATATTAAGTTTATCAGCCTTTACAAATTAGTAATACAGACTCTACGTATTATACCCCTTCCATCACAAATCTCGATGCCAAGTTATTCCCAAGGTACACATTAACCGCAAGAACTGTGTGCAAACCAACAGGAAGGCTTAAACAAAAGCCACAAACTGTTCTTTCAAATTTAGAATAAAGGCAAAAGAAAAATTCCATTAAGAAGATGGACAAGAGCATGAGAGAGTAAATTATTATTAGATCATAAAAAAATTAATGTTTCTAATTTAGGCCTGCCTGTATTCTCTACACTCAAAAGGAAAACATTTTACAGTTTAGTCCCACCGTTCCATTTTAAATCAAGAGTCTACTTACCAATGCCAGGTGATACTACACGCTCATAATGGTAAGGATTTACACAGACACTGTCACATTTTAAGTCAAAAGCATATTGACAATATTTAACATGCTTGAGTTCATTTTTATGAAGATCAGGCCACCTCCAAAGACGAGCGTAAATCACATGAGGGAATCCCTTGCGACCAGCCACCTAAAGAGTTAGACACAGAAGTTGATTGGGACAGTTGAAAGGTATTTTACTTTTTTTAGTAAGGAGCAAAGCTGTAAGAAGCACATTTTACTTTATTTAGTAAGGAGCAAAGCTGTAAGAGGATAAACACCACCACAACCTTTCTCCATCAAAATATGGAGAGGAAAAAAAAAAAAAAAAAGGCATACAGTTTACCCAAGTTCTGTACTCAAGAGAAAAATTTCTATTACGATTTTGCTACAGTTAAGTCAACACTGTGATTCTTAAGAAAAAATACTGGATACAAAATGTCAGAAGCAGTATTTGTGCTTAATATAGTATGTAGGGTCACCTACCCCACTATGGATTATGATGGAGCTTTGCCCCAGAAGAGAAGGAACAAGGCAGTAAGCTACACTATAAGAAATTTACAAGTATAAGAACATCAATCCATTATACCGAAAATAAAAAATAATGCTTCTAGGGTAGACAGCTATCCAGCAAAAATGACATCTGTCATAGAACAAGGAAATTGCAAGCCAAGCTATACAGGTACTGAGTACCTATGATGCAAGGCTAACAAACCCTTAGTGCAGACTCCTTGGAGTACCTTAGCAAGGGATCATAGGTCTGTCTTCACGCTACTGACCAACACAGAGCTAACAGAAACTTGTAGTGAAAACACCAGAATAAGCAGACGAATTTGTTAAGTGACGCTGCATTTTACTTCCCCACACACACTTGTTTAGAACAGCTGATCCAACACCTTCTGCTCCTTTTGCGAATCCAGAGCTCCAGGCACAAAACATGCCTATGAATGGGGACAAAGGGAGAGGTAAGCGAAGAGCTGCTCTTCCTTAATACTCCAGAACCCTGTGTCACTTCTGCTCCATCTTCGCTAGGAGAAAAACATCTCATTTTCACTTGTACTAACCTGAAGCCTCCCATCCAGTGTTCTCTGTATTGTAACACACTTGCTGGGATGAGCTCCATTTGTGGTTATAGCTGTAATCAAAGAATCCAGTTCATCTTTTTTCTCCTTTAGCTTTTTAACTAAACTTTCAATTGCACGTTTCGCAAAAGTTTCACTCTCTCCACCTTGTCGATGGCACATCAAGCTGTGAACAATGCTCAGACAAGCATCATTACTTGTTGGTGTGTTAGTAATAGACATATTGTCCATTTGTCACAGCTTTTTCTTTCAGATCAAATGTCAGTTTTGAGGGCTGTTATGATTTTCAAGCTGACGAACAAGAGATGATCCAAGTTAAGTATTAGAGGTATTGTCTCTTGGTAAAACCTAGGAGGAAAAAATATCTACATCAGAATTGTTTTTAATAACTTGCAGATCATGTTTCTAAAGGAAGTCTGTGGCTTCTTCTTTTATTTTCAAGCTAAGTGTAGGATATTAAAAGCACATAAAAAAAACAAAACCAAACAAAACCACACAATCCTGCATTGCTTGTCCCATGATAGATAAAGCACATTTAAGACACTGCTTGCACAGTTTTAGATATGATTGGGGTTTCCCCCTAGTAAAAATATTTAAATAAAGATTATAGTTTATATACATGTACACATAGTATGTACATATAGAAAGGTAAAGATTATTAGAAGAACAGGCTCTAAATCAGGAAAAGGAGAATGGTGACAATGATTTCCTATGATTTATACTGGCAGGATGAAAACAAGTGAAAATACTGACTGGGTGTTGTGGTTTAAACCGATCCACACAGCTCGTCCACTCACACACACCCCCCACACCCCCCGGAGCCTCCCCACTCCCGGAGGGATGGGGAGGAGAATCAAGAGAATGTAACTCCCACGGGTTGAGATAAGAACAGCCCAGTAACTAAGGTATAACACAAATCACTACTGCTACCACCAATGATAATATTGATAAGAGAAAATAACAAGAGAATACGATACCACTGCCGAACGAGTTTGACGCCCCCCCGAAGAGAGACCGTGCCCTTCCGGGTAACTCCCAGTTACCTCCCTGGGCATGACGTGCTGTGATATGGAATAACTCTTTGGCTAGTTTGGGTTAGGTGTCCTGTCTCTGCTTCCTCCCAGCCTCCCCTCGTCCCCAGCAGAGCATGAGACTCACAAAGTCCTTGGCAAGAATAAACATTACTTAACAACAATTAAGAACAATCAGTGTTATCAGCTCTCTGCCCAGGCTGGAAGTCAAAACACAGAGCTTGCACCAGTTACTAAGAAGGAGCAAAACAGCTCCTGGGAAACCCAGGACTGTATCCACCCCTTATTCCATACCATTCATGTCACGCTCAGATCACACATTTTCAATATACCATCTCTCTTACATATATATATATATATATACACACACATCCACACACACACAGACAAAGAAATCATTTCTTAGTGCATGGACCAATCCCTATAATGCTGTCGGGTCCATTCGGTCCATGATGTCAGGTTCCATCCCTTGTAACAGTCTTTCAGGGCAGGAAAGGCTGTGTGCAGTGTTGGATCGTTGCCTGCTGATGCTGATTGTTCCTTCACTGCAGAACTTGTCTGGTTCTATCAGAATTCATTCTCTGTTGGGATGATGGTTGGAGGGAAGTCAGGGCCAGTCGCTGGTGACCTGAAGACATCTAATTGATGGGCTATAAAAGTATTACACAGCAGGCAACAGTATACAATTAAGTTCATTGACTGTTTTCCCCTAAAATCAAATCCCCTTGAGGTATAGATTGGACTTCCCCATCTTCCCACATTACCCACCAAGTATATCTGGGTCCCTGAGCAAAAGCAATCCCATGAGTGGGTTTGCCTTTACCTGAAGCAGGAATAACCCAAACGGTCTTCCCCAGCAAATTCTTCATGTGTACCACAGGAACTTTGTCCTCCTCTACAATATGTAAAAGTTCTGACTGGGCTGGGCCAGCTCTATTGCCCGATCCTCTAGTGTTAACCAAACAGGTGGCCTTTGTTAAGTGTTTATCCCAATGCTTGAAAGTTCCAACACCCATTGCTCTCAGTGTGGTTTTTAACAGCCCACTGTACCGTTCAATTTTCCCAGAGGCTGGTGCATGGTATGGGATGTGATATACCCACTCAATGCCATGCTCTTTGGCCCAAATGTCTATAAGGTTATTCCAGAAATGAGTCCCACTGTCTGACTCAATTCTCTCTAGGGTGCCGTGTCACCACAAAATCTGTTTCTCAAGGCCGAGGATAGTGTTCCGGGCAGTGGCGTGGGGCACGGTGTATGTTTCAAGCCATCCTGTGGTTGCTTCCACCATGGTAAGCACATGGCGCTTGCCTTGGCGGGTTGGTGGGAGTGTGATATAATCTATCTGCCAGGCCTCCCTGTATTTGTACTTCAGCCATCGTCCTCCATGCCAAAGAGGCTTTAACCATTTGGCTTGTTTAATTGCAGCACATGTTTCACACTCATGAATAACCTGGGCAATAGTGTCCATTGTTAAGTCCACCCCTCGGTCACGGGCCCATCTATATGTTGCATCTCTGCCTTGATGGCCTGAAGTGTCATGGGCCCACCGGGCCCAAAATAATTCACCCTTATGTTGCCAATCTAAGTCCATCTGAGCCACTTCAATCTTAGCAGCTTTATCCACTTGTTGGTTGTTCTGGTGTTCCTCAGTGGCCTGACTCTTGTGTACATGTGCATCTACATGGCGTACCTTCACCACCAGGTTCTGCACCCAGGCAGTGATATCTTGCCACAGTACAGCAGCCCAGATGGGTTTACCTCTGCGCTGCCAGTTGCTTCACTTCCATTGCTGCAACCACCCTCACAGGGCATTTGCCACCATCCATGAGTCAGTGTAGAGATGAAGTACTGGCCACTTTTCTCGTTCAGCAATGTCCAGGGCCATCTGGATGGCTTTCACCTCCACAAACTAATGACTCGATACACCCACTCCTTCAGCAGTTCCTGCAACTTGTCGTCGAGGACTCCATACGGCTGCCTTCCACAACCAATGCTTTCCCACAATACGGCAGGACCCATCAGTAAACAAGGCATACTGTTTTTCACTTTCTGACAGTTTGTTATATGGTCGGGCCTCTTCAGCATGCATCACCTCCTCCTCTGGTGACATTCCAAAATCTTTGCCCTCTGGCCAGTCCATGATGACTTCTAGAATGCCTGGATGACTGGGATTTCCTATTCGAGCTCGTTGTGTAATTAGTGCAGCCCATTTACTCCATGTAGCATCAGTTGCATGATGTGTAGAGGAGACCCTGCCTTTGAACATCCAGCCCAGTACGGGCAACCGGGGTGCCAGGAGGAGCTGTGCTTCAGTGCCAATCACTTCCGAAGCAGCTCGAACCCCTTCATAGGCTGCCAGGATCTCTTTCTCAGTTGGGGTATAGCTGGCCTCAGATCCTTTGTACCCCCGAGTCCAAAGGCCGAGGGGTCAACCTCGAGTCTCCCCTGGAGCTTTCTGCCAGAGGCTCCAGGTAGGACCATTTTCCCCAGCTGCGGTGTACAGTACATTTTTGACATCTGGCCAGGTCCAGACTGGTCCGAGGGCTACTGCATGAACTATCTCGCGTTTAATTTGCTCAAAGGCTTGTTGTTGCTCAGGACCCCATTTAAAATCATTCTTCTTCCGGGTCACATGATAGAGAGGGCTTACAATCAAACTGTAATTTGCGATGTGCATTCTCCAGAACCCCACAGCACCCAAGAAAGCTTGTGTTTCTTTCTTATTAGTTGGTAGAGACATTGCTGTTATCTTGTTGATCACATCTGTGGGGATCTGGCGACGTCCATCTTGCCACTTTATTCCCAAAAATTGAATCTCCTCCGCAGGTCCCTTGACCTTACTCCGTTTTATAGCAAAACCGTCTTTCAGCAGGATTTGGATTATTTTCCTCCCTTTCTCAAAGACTTCTTCTGCTGTATCGCCCCACACGATAATGTCATCAATGTATTGCAGGTGTTCTGGAGCTTGCCCCTGTTCCAGTGCAGTCTGGATCAATCCATGGCAAATGGTAGGGCTGTGTATCCACCCCAGTCGGTTCCAAGTGAACTGGACGCCCCTCCAAGTAAAAGCAAACTGCGGCCTGCACTCTGCTGCCAAAGGAATTGAGAAAAATGCATTGGCAATATCAAACATGACATACCACTTGGCTGCCTTTGACTCCAAATCATACTGAAGTTCTAGCATGTCTGGTACGGCAGCACTCAATGGCGGTGTGACTTCATTCAGGCCACGATAGTCTACTGTTAGTCTCCACTCTCCGTTAGACTTTCGCACTGGCCATATGGGGCTATTAAAGGGTGAGCGGGTCCTGCTGATCACTCCCTGACTCTCCAGTCTACGAATCAGCTCATGGATAGGAATCAGGGAGTCTCGGTTGGTGCGATATTGCCACCGGTGCACTGTTGTGGCCGCAATTGGCACTTGTTGTTCTTCGACTTTCAGCAACCCCACAACAGAAGGACCAGGCAAAGCGGACAGCTGCTCAATTTCCTCAGTCTCCAAAGCAGCAATATCAAAAGCCCATCGGCACCCTTTTGGGTCTTAGAAGCATCCTCTCCTGAGGTAGTCTATGCCGAGGATGCATGGAGCCTCTGGACCAGTCACAATGGCGTGTTTTTGCCATTTCCTCCCACTTAGGCTGATTTCAGCCTCCAGTACAGTCAACTCTTGGGATCCTCCTGTCACTCCAGAAATATAGACAGGTTCCACCCCTTGACAGCTTGACGGCATCAGGGTACACTGTGCACCGGTATCTATTAAAGCCTTATACTTCTGTGGGACTGATGTGCCAGGCCATCTGATCCACACAGTCCAGTAAATCAGATTATCCCCTACCTCCACCTGGCTGGAGGTGGGGCCCCTCTAATAGTTATCACAACTTTGAACACTTAAGTCATATTGAAAGGGATTATTCTTCGTTATCACAGGAGCTGGAGTAAAGTCAGATCTTCCACTCCATCTGGAGGCCTGCTCACCAGAGACTGAAGCTGCAGCTCTCATGGGATGATCAGTCTTGGCCCTTGCTCCCCTCTTCAATTCGCCCACCCGTTCCTCACAAGCTGAAGTAGGTTTTTCATCCCACTTCGTCATGTCTTCTCCATGATACCACAGATAAAACCATAGGGTGGCCCGTGGCGTATACCTCCTGTATCTTCTCTCTCAAAGAATAGGACGCCTTTTGTTAATAGCTGAGATGTGTGTTGGATCAAGTAGTGAGGTGGATCGAGAACTGGTTGAAAGGAAGAAGGCAGAGAGTTGTGGTCAATGGCGCAGAATCTAGCTGGAGGTCTGTGACTAGTGGAGTTCCTCAGGGGTCGGTGCTGGGACCGGTGCTGTTTAATATTTTCATCAATGACCTGGATGAGGGAACTGAGTGCACCCTCAGCAAGTTTGCTGATGACACAAAACTGGGAGGAGTGGCTGACACACCAGAGGACTGTGCTGCCATTCAGCGAGACCTGGACAGGCTGGAGAGTTGGGCGGGGAGAAACTTGATGACATTTAACAAGGGCAAGTGTAGAGTCTTGCATCTGGGGAAGAACAACCCCATGTACCAGTACAGGTTGGGGGTTGACCTGCTGGAAAGTAGCGAAGGGGAAAGGGACCTGGGGGTCCTGGTGGATAGGAGGATGACCATGAGCCAGCAATGTGCTCTTGTGGCCAAGAAGGCAAATGGCATCTTAGGGTGCATTAGAAAGGGAGTGGTTAGTAGGTCAAGAGAGGTTCTCCTCCCCCTCTACTCAGCCTTGGTGAGGCCGCATCTGGAATATTGCGTCCAGTTCTGGGCCCCTCTGTTCAAGAAGGACAGGGAATTGCTTGAAGGAGTCCAGCGCAGAGCCACAAAGATGATTAAGGGAGTGGAACATCTCCCTTATGAGGAGAGGCTGAGGGAGCTGGGTCTCTTTAGCTTGGAGAAGAGGAGACTGAGGGGTGACCTCATCAATGTTTACAAATATGTAAAGGGTAGGTGTCAGGATGATGGAGCTAGGCTTTTTTCAGTGATATCCAGTGATAGGACAAGGGGCAATGGGTGTAAACTGGAACATAGGAAGTTCCACGTTAACATCAGGAAGAACTTCTTTACTGTAAGAGTGACAGAGCACTGGAACAGGTTGCCCAGGGGGGTTGTGGAGTCTCCTACACTGGAGATATTCAAGGCCCGCCTGGACAAGTTCCTGTGTGATGTACTGTAGGTTACCCTGCTCTTGCAGGGGGGTTGGACTAGATGATCTTTTTAGGTCCCTTCCAACCCTTGGGATTCTGTGATTCTGTACACATGAGGAGCTGGATAAATCAGATAGATCATCCCTCAATTGTTTGAGATCCTGGGACAGTTTTTCCACAGCTGAGATGATGGAAGGGGTGAGGTTGTCTTCGAACTCTCGGAGTTTGTGAATCATTTCATCCACTGTTAGTGGTACTATATCATTCCAGGTTACTGTTGCCAATGAATGGCCATATGATGACGGTGCATTCCGTGTTAGTTTTCGCCACATGGGTCGTGTACATTCGACTTCATCTGGGTCTATGGGTACATCCCCATTATTTGGCTTGACGTGATAGATCATCTCTACAATGGCTGATTCTGTCAGAGACTGGATGCCTTTGCCTAAAGTAGTCCACTTGGCCGAACGACTCATAACATCGTCCTTGTATGGAAACCTTTCTTTCACAGCTGCCAAGAGCCGCCTCAAAGACTGAGGGACTTTTTCTCTCTTGCAATTGCTTTGTCAATTCCCCCTTCTCTAGCAAGTGATCCCAGCTGCTTGGCTTCACTACCTTCTAGTTTGTGACCATCGTCCCAGCATCGGAGCAACCAGGTGATGATGTGCTCCCCTGGTTGACGGGTAAAATCTTTTTGCATATTCCGCAGCTCGGTTGAGGTCCGAGGTTGAGAAGTCACCTCTTCTTCTTCGTCGTCATGTGATGATGACTCCTCCTCAGATACTGGACCAGGTGGTGAATACATTGTTTCTTCATCTTGCTTCACCCTTCTTGCATCCTTTTTGCTTTTTCTCTTGCGTACAGGGGCAACCGATATTGGTACAAATTGGTCCTCTGGTTTAGCTGCAGTGATTATCACTGTGGTTTGAGTAGCAATTGTACTTGTCACTGGGGGTGGTGTAGCTGCTGTGCTTGGAGCTGGGATAGCCATGCTGTCTGTTGCAGCCAAAGTTTGGGTAGCGACTGTACTTGTGGCTGGGGGTGGTGTAGCTGCTGTGCTTGGAGCTGGAGTAGCTGCACTGACTGTTGCTTTGCCCTCAGATGCAGGGGCATTTTTTTCCTTTTGAAGGTGCTGGATAGTGTTGAACAAGGCCCTGTAAGCATAGGCCAAGCCCCAGCACATTGCCATGATTTGCCCGTCTCTGCTAAGGCCAGACTGACCACACACCTCATTTAAGTGTCTTACTAATTGTTCTGGATTTTGCACTTGTTCGGTGGTGAAATTCCAAAGTACTGGAGGAGCCCACTGACCTAAATACTTGCCCATACTATCCCACACACCCTGCCACTCATGACTGTCCAGCCTCGGGGAAAATCTCTTGGTCCTCCTATATCGTCGTTTAACCCCAGACAAGGCCCAAAACTGACTCTGCTTAACTCTTGAAATCAGAAGAAATGGCCGTGGGCAAAACACACTCTGTATGTGTGCCAACAGTGTGATCCCCATCACAATCAGCAAACAGGTCTCAACAATATTAAAAGGCCATTCAAGAACTTCAAAACTCTCAAATGATGCTGTAAATGGTCTGAGAGGGGGGCTAGGAGGGTAAAAGAATGTCTCCTTCACAGGTTGACCACCCGAGAAGGAGAAAAAAGATGTGAAATTGCTAAGCACCTTTATTATATACCTCCCAAAGTATAAAGGTGGTGACCACACTGGGAACATAAGACCGATCAGTTTCATGATCAGTGATTCTATTGTATTACAAGTCATTATAATAAAGTACAACGAGACAAAAACCTTAGCCCAAGCCCCACACTTGAAAAACACCAACACAGCAAATACCGGCTGTATGTAATGTACAGAGTTCTGAACCTGTGAGATCAAGAGGAACAGCTCTGAGAGCCAATAAACCAGCATTGTGACGAGTGACTATTAATCCAGTGAGATCTGTCGTTATGTCAACACTTCGCACCCCACGTTGGGGGCCAAAAAGAACAGTCGTGGTTTAAACCGATCCACACAGCTCGTCCTCTCACCCCCCGCCCCTGACCCTCCCCACTCCCGGAGGGATGGGAAGGAGAATCAAGAGAATGTAACTCCCACGGGTTGAGATAAGAACAGCCCAGTAACTAAGGTATAACACAAATCACTACTGCTACCACCAATGATAATATTGATAAGAGAAAATAACAAGAGGATACGATACCACCGCCGAACGAGTTCGAATCCCCGAAGAGAGCCTGTGCCCTTCCGGGTAACTCCCAGTTCCCTCTCCGGGCATGACGTGCTGTGGTATGGAATACCTCTTTGGCTATTTTGGGTCAGGTGTCCTGTCTCTGCTTCCTCCCGGCTTCCTCCCGGCCTCCCCTCGTCCCCAGCAGAGCATGAGACTCACAAAGTCCTTAGCCAGAATAAACATTACTGAACAACAACTAAAAACAATCGGTGTTATCAGCTCTCTGCCCAGGCTGGAAGTCAAAACACAGAGCTTGCACCAGTTACTAAGAAGGAACAAAACGGCTCCTGGTAAACCCAGGACACTGGGAATCAAAGGGCATCGATTTAAATAAAATTTGAATAGTGAAGAAGCATGAACACACACCAAATCATCTGTCATCATTATTTAATAAACCTGTACAAATAGTTCAGCTACACTCTGACCTCAGACTAACTCTATCAGAATCATAGAATCATAGAATAGTTACGGTTGGAAAGGACCTCAAGATCATCTAGTGCCAACCCCCCTGCCATGGGCAGGGACACCTCACACTAAACCATCCCACCCAAGGCTTCATCCAACCTGGCCTTGAACGCTGCCAGGGATGGAGCACTCACAACCTCCCTGGGCAACCGATCCCAGTGCCTTACCACCCTAACAGGAAAGAATTTCCTCCTTATCTCCAATCTAAACTTCCCCTGTTTAAGTTTTAACCCATTACCCCTTGTCCTGTCACTACAGTCCCTGACAAAGAGTCCCTCCCCAGCATCCCTATAGGCCCCCTTCAGGTATTGGAAGGCTGCTATGAGGTCTCCACGCAGCCTTCTCTTCTCCAGGCTGAACAGCCCCAACTTTCTCAGCCTGTCTTCATACAGGAGGTGCTCCAGTCCCCTGATCATACTCGTGTTCCTCCTCTGGACTTGTTCCAGCAGTTCCATGTCCTTTTTATGTTGAGGACACCAGAACTGCACACAGTACTCCAGGTGAGGTCTCACAAGAGCAGAGCAGAGGGGCAGGATCACCTCCTTCGACCTGTTGGTCACGCTCCTTTTGATGCAGCCCAGGATATGGTTGGCTTTCTGGGCTGAGAGCACACACTGCCGGCCCATGTTCGTTTTCTCATCGACCAGCACCCCCAAGTCCTTCTTCACAGGGCCGCTCTGAATCTCTTCTTTGCCCAGTCTGTAGCTGTGCCTGGGATTGCTCCGACCCAGGTGTAGGACCTTGCACTTGGCATGGTTGAACTTTATGAGGTTGGCATCAGCCCACCTCACAAGACTGTCAAGGTCCCTCTGGATGGCATCCCTTCCCTCCAGCATATCAACCAGACCACACAGCTTGGTGTCATCAGCAAACTTGCTGAGGGCACACTCAATCCCACTCTCCATGTCAGTGATGAAGATGTTTAACAAGACCTGTCCCAACACCGATCCCTGAGGGACACCACTCGTTACTGGTCTCCAGCCGGACATCGAGCCATTGACCACAACTCTTTGTCTGCGGCCGTCCAGCCAGTTCTTTATCCACCGAGTGGTCCATCCATCAAATTGATATCACTCCAATTTAGAGAGAAGGATGTGGTGTGGGACAGTGTCAAACGCTTTGCACAAGTCCAGGTAGATGACATCAACTGCTTTACCCTTGTCCATCAATTCTGTAGCCCCATCAGAGAAGGCCACCAAATTGGTCAGGCAGGATTTCCCCTTAGTGAAGCCATGCTGGCTGTCACCAAGCACCTTGTTGTTTTTCATGTGCCTTAGCATGCCTTCCAGGAGAATGTGCTCCAAGATTTTACCAGGCACAGAGGTGAGACTGACTGGTCTGTAATTCCCCGGGTCTTCCATTTTCCCCTTCTTGAAAATTGGGGTTATAATTCCCTTTTTCCAGTCATCGGGAAGTTCACCTGACTGCCATGATTTTTCAAATATGATAGACAACGGCTTAGCAACTTCATTCGCCAGCTCCTTCAGGACCCGCGGATCGATTTTATCAGGTCCCATGGACTTGTGTATGTTCAGGTTTTTAAGATGGTCTCAAACCAGATCTTCTCCTGCAGTGGGCCTAGGGTCATCATTCTCACAGTCCCTGCGTCTGCCTTCCAAGACTTGGGTGGTGCGGTCAGAGCCTTTGCCAGTGAAGACTGAGGCAAAGTAGTCATTAACAACCTCAGCCTTCTCCAAATCCAGGGTAGGCAGTTCTGATAGCTTCCAGAGGGGGCCTACATTGTCCCTAGTCTGTGTTTTACTCCCTACATACCTATAGAATCCCTTTCTGTTATCCTTAACATCCCTGGCTAGGTTTAATTCTAACTGGGCCATAGGCTTCCTAACCTGGTCCCTAGCTTCCCGGGCAACATCCCTGTACTCTACCCAGGCCGCCTGTCCTTGCTTCCATTTTTTAGAAGCCTCTTTTTTTCCTTTGAATTTTCCTCAGCAGCTCCTTATCCATCCAGGGAGGTCTCCTGGCCCTCCTGCTGCACTTCCTTCTAGTTGGGATGCAAGACTTCTGAGCTTGCGGTAGGTGATCCTTGAATATCAACCAACAGTCTTGGGCCCCCCTGCCCTCCAGGGCTATATCCCATGGAACCTTACTAAGCAGGTTCCTGAAGAGGCCAAAGTCTGCTCTCTTGAAGTCCAGTGCAGTGAGCTTGCTGCACGCTCTTCTCGCTGTCTGACGGTAAACAGGTAATTGAGCAAAATAAACCTAGGTACTCTAAAGAATATATGAAACTAATTGAAGACTTGGAAAGACAGGAAAATGAAAAGGATTGGAGAAAAATACCTGATGGGCGAGCAGTGATCCCCTGTAATCAATTATGGAAGCTGATACAAGAAGAACATAACATAACTCATTGGGGAAGTAATGCCTTGTATAAACATTTAAACAAACATATCATAGGAAGAAATTTCTATACCATAGTGCAATTAGTGACAAAACAATGTCAACTATGTCTGAAAAATAACCCTAAGACTGAAAACAGGAATCAGGTAGGGACAATTGGAAAAGGGAATTATCCGGGATAACAGTGTCAAATAGATTTTTCTGAATTGCCTAGAAAAGGAGGTGATCGATATTTGTTGGTATTGACAGATACTTTTTCAGGGTGGCCAGAAGCATTCCCTTGCAGGGCAAATAATGCAAAACAAGTGATTAAGGTGCTACTAAATAAAATAATACCTCGTTTTGGGGTACCAGCAACTATCTCCTCTGACCACGGTACACATTTCAGTGCAAAATTATTACAAGAAATCGGCAAGAAATTGGAAATAGATTCGCAATTTCATGTTCCATACAGGCCTCAGGCCAGTGGGCAAGTGGAAAAAAATGAATCGGGTAATTAAACAACAGCTTGGGAAGATTTATCAAGAGACTAAGTTATATTGGTATCAAGCATTACCATTGGTCTTACTGAGAATCAGAACAAAACCTCGGTGAAAGGAAGGAATTAGCCCATTTGAGATTCTATATGGAAGGCCATATCAATCTCAATTTAAAGGAGCGAGCCTTCAAGAAGTAGGAGAAGGATATCTTCAACAGTTCTTGGTAAACTTGGGAAAACAGTTAGAAATAAATGTCAGAGTGTAAGGGACCAGGGCCAGAGGTTTAGATTATCCTATTCATCCTTTTAAGCCAGGAGACTGGGTTTTTATTAAGAATTTTACAGGTGATCCCCTAGAAGAGAAGTGGAGCGGACCGTACCAGGTATTACTGACTACCTTTACAGCAGTGAAGATAAAGGAACAGCCTGCTTGGATACATTACTCAAGAATCAAGAAGGTGCCAGAACCAGAAAAATATCAGAACCGAGAAAAAAGTATGGTGCGCCAAGTCTTCAGGACCCACACATGAGACTACATCGATCATAGTTTGGACTTTTATAATAATAGGTGTAGAAGCATGGAATCAAAATCTGTATCTGAAATTGATATAAAATGTTACTAGTGTCTTAAACAAGAGTGACTGTTGGATCTGTACTCAGCTACCTAAATCAGGAGAGAGACTGGGTATTTCTTTAATTGGCCTCCCTATCCCATTTAAGACATACTGGAATAGATTATGGAGAGATACCATTTATACCGACAAGAGCCATACAAATTTACAGGTTTTAAGGATACAAGCCTCAAATATGCCAGAAGTTACATGTGTAATCACTAACAAAACTCTTAATCAAGGCAACATGTCAGTAGGAAATTACCCATATTGCAGCTAGGCAATGCAACTTCACCTTCGAAAACCTTTAACTGGTTATTGGAATGTTCCTGAAGGGAAAGTGTGGTACTGGTTATGTGGAGAAAATGCCTATAAGGCTTTGCCTCCTGACTGGAAAGGGACATGCACACTAGGAGTAGTGGTTCCCAACTTTCAAGGACCTTAGGCTTTGTTAGCAACTATAGAGAAAAGGAAATTACTAAGATAAGCTTTGCCAGAACCCCCTGGTGGTTACTGATATGTTTGATATGACAACAATCCCAAAACAAAGTGATGAAGAAATAACCACCAGGGGTCCCAAAGCCCACTACCACATTTTTGTGCACATATGGGAGGCATTCTCTAAAAGTATGATGTAAGGTATGTAATCTAATGAATATGTATGTTCAAGGACAATATAATCACAGTCTGGTTGATGCCTGGAGGAGAGACACTAGGAGGAGCAATCCCTCGTGTCTCCCAGCGCCGCAATAAAGAATACCTGCTTGTCAACTTCAAAATTTGTTGGCGAGTTCCTGGAGATTTCTCCTAATCACAACATAAATCCAACACAATTCTAAAAGGAAACAACATCTTCCTTATTAAATATTTTCTCCAATTTCAACTTGAATACAGCATGCTTTGGTATACTTGGAAGATAAAAAAAAACACGAACAAAAACATCCAACACATTGCTAATCCTTCCTACCTCCTCTATTTTCAGTAGTTTTCTTCTTTTGTAAGGACACTTCTGGACCTAATTTCTCCCAAAAGAACCTTATTTCTCCCAAAGGAAAACAGTTACCTAAAAGCTTGAGAAAGATTTTACCTAGCTATTAAAGTTTCTCCCTCAGTGCTAGGTTTTTTTGCATTTCAACTTAATAAGACTCTTAAAAAAAAAAAACTAATAAAAAAAATAAAAAAATAAATCAAGCTTAACCTGCCAATCATTCTCCATGGCAACTCACACTCACATAAATCCGTAAAAACCTTGCCAACTAAAACAGAACATAATTTTCCTTATATATAAAACAGCATTCCAGGTAGATATACTTAACTAATCACAAATAAGTGACTTGATAAAGATATTAGTGAAAAGAGCTTTAAATAAAGAGATGTTTAAAATTAGACATGCAGCTCTCTCTCTTATACTCCTAAAACCACAAATAAGAATTTTGCTTGCTGACTTTCAGAAGACTAAGATCAAACAAATAAACCCTTATTTAAGTGGAATGATCTTCAGAAATGTTGAGTCACCCCTCAGCTGCCACTGTGCTCAATAGGAGCTTCTGACTGTTCAGCACTTTTGAAAGCTAGGCCACTTGTTTAGGAGTTTGAACGCTGTTACATGCTGCTGATGCATAACTGCACAGTAATTCAGAAGCCTCCCCCCTACAGAATTCCTGGATTTCATCTTGCAATTTTAATCCCCAGAAGGAGGGGGTGAGGTCAGTGGCTATCAATGTGGCACATACGGATAAATGCTGTGGCATATTTCTTCTGAAGCACCAGAAGCATTAGTCTATTTTGCAGACAAGTCAATTATTCACATTCCACAAATTTAGTTTCTCACGAAATAGCTCTATGAGCATATATTTGACTGAGTCACACATTCAAGAGGTGCTTTAACACCTTATTATATTACTTTCATGTGTGCAAATAAAAGCAAAATGCAGTCTTAATGTGCTACATATTTTTAGAAGCCAGCCTTTGAAGATAAGGTTCCACCATATCCTCAGACACAGAGTGTTAGATGCTCTGCAAAACAACAGCATGCATGTGCAATTTAACATTTATTTGGCGCGAGCATGAAACCTCAAATTCATTCCTTAGCAGGCCCCTTCCCCAAGTAGGCAATCCCACACTACAGCTCAATCTTAGATTTACAGGAATTTAATGGAAATGGCCAAAAAAGTGCTTTGGGGGAAAAGGGGCAGAGAGAAGAGACAGGGAACACAAGAAAAACAGCATCAGGAGACAGTTCTTGTAATGAAGCTCTCAGCTTTGCCTACTAAACAAGGTGTTTCTCTCCCTTTTGCTAGTGTGATGTGAGCAGAACACAGAAGGGTTAAAAAAAGAAAAAAAAAAAAGACAAGCTAATGTAAAATGATAAAAAGTTAGAGATGTACCTCCTTATAACTGTTAACAACTATGCTACAAAACAAGTGGACAATAACTAGTGTTCTGTGATAGTCTAATATTGGAACAAGACTAAGATCCCCTGAAGGGGAGTTAAATCTGAAAAACAAAAGAAGATTGCCAGGTAATTTAAAATACCTTTGATGATCTGTCACAAACACACTGCTATCTCGGAGAACTGATAAGTAGCAATTTAACTGAAGCTCTTCCTACAAGACCGATGCAGACTGGAACAAATACCGTAATTCTTCCCTTCATCTTACATCACCCTTCAGCAAGGCAGCCATGGGGGAAGTATCTTTTTAGCTTGTGCAGCGATATTCAAAACATGAAGCAGCTGTCTAGAAATGCAACACTGGTGCCACATGCCTCATTTTTATGTCTCTGGATAATTCTGACAGAAATGGTTACCTGAACAATATAAACAGATTCTAAAAACACAGGCATCTATAATAGTATGCTACCTCGTGTAACAAAAAACCAAATATATTATTGACTTATCTATGTGGAAGTAACATTACTAAGCTCCTGCACTAGTGCCCTCATTGCACTTACATTTATCTTATGGGCAGGAAAGCAAAAAAAAATTGTACCCGACTCAAACTATTCCAGTGTTCTCAGATCAACTGCTACATTCTCTCTTTCAAAACAGTGATCATTTTACTAGCATGACTAGAAAAGGAAGACCAGGTTTAATATTCAGCATCTTCTGCAAAAGCTAGCTCAGAGCTCCAGGAGAGCATTCCTGTTTGTGGAAGCAAGGTGCTCCTGATCAAAAAGCAAAAAAGCAGATGAGATCTCACCCAAAGGGATAATCAATGCATTTATGGAACAGAAAATTAATATTCTACCTTGTTTGCCAGTATCTCTTCAGCTCCACCAGCAAGACAATACTATAAGCTAGCACACCTTAAGAACAACACGCCAAAGCTCAAGTGTAACAAAAACATTGTGAGCCATGACTTCAAAATATTTGCAGCAGCTCTTCAGGCAGCATACTAGGTATTTAAGAAATAAGATCATTTGGACAGCCTCACACAAGGCCCAAGAGTTGCTGAGGTATATTTCAGTTTTAAATTCTTCACCCAAAAAAAGCATGCAGATGCATACAGATGTAGGCAGACACACACATAGTCTGAAGAAGGTACAAGAGGTTTTAGAAAGAAAAAAGTTTTTCTGCTTTTCATGATTAGGGGAAAAAAAACCAAAACAAAAAAAAACCAAAAACCAAACACAAAACACAAAACACACACATGGACTTGATTTCCTTGCTTTTACAGAGGAGTCACTGCAGCTGTACAGAAGCTCAACTGAGACATAAGGGCAGGGGCTGTTAAAAAAAAAAAAAAAATAAAAAATTAAGACTTCACCTAAACCACTGTCAATGTTCCCTAGCCATTCAGCCAAGCAAATTTTGAAACTTATCTGAAAAATCCCTTCCTCCAAACAATTCCCATTTCCAATACACTAATCTGGTTGCAATTTGCTGAGAAGTTAAAAATCCAGATTTCTTAAAAAGAACTCGTGTTCCCTTCTACATACTAACAACCACCTTAAATGAAGGCTTTTCATGCTCACAAGTTGCTTATCTTCCCTTTCTCCCACAAAAGCAACACTCTGAAATTTGTGGAGAACAGTCAACCCCAAACAAGAAAAGGAAATAATACGCTTACGCAAAACAGGCAGTTACAGATGAAGCTAGAAGTCAGGGATGTCACCCAAAGGACTATGATCCAGGAATCAGCACTCCAGCAGCTTGGGCAAGATAGTTAATCCAGGCCCAACGCTGATATGATACACGACCCTATTCATTTACAGTAGGGTTTAAGGCAATCCCAGCTGCAGAGGGATCAAACACACCAAGAAACTCAGTCTAAAATGCAACAGTCCAAATGCCACTGGATAATTACTTTAAGATATAAGCAAAAAGCCAAAACCCCCTCCATGTCCCTTTCTTAGCACATATTTTATTCATTAAAAATTTTAACATAAAAAGATAACATATGTTACCTAATATACATTATATATCGTAACATCAATTTTAACATAAAAAATACAGCTTGCAATTCTAGGGAGTCATATACTGGGGCAAGGAGGGAAATGAATTCATGCAAAAAATAACCTAATGACCAAAGAAAATGCATTTCCAAGTTGCTAATCTAAATGCTATTTTTGGAAAAACATATCTAAGAAAAAAATAAGAATTGTTTGCTTGAAGCTGCCACTGCTGCACTGGGAGCACAATTTACCAGTTACAGTCATCCCAGTACCAGACTTCCAGCATCTTGATACCAGGCGGTATGCCCTGGTTTCAGCAGTAGCAGTTGTTTTTTCTCCTTCTTAGAGGCTGGTGCAATGCTGTGTTTTTGAGTTTTGTGCTGGGAACAGTGCTGATAACACCGATGTTCTTAGTTGCTGCTCAAATGCTTGGTCTGGCCAAGGACTTTCTGAGCCTCATGCTCTGCCAGGGAGGAGGGGAAGCTGGGAGGAAGCAGAGACAGGACACCCGACCCAAACTAGCCAAAGAGGTATTCCATACCACAGCACATCATGCCCAGGATGTACTGGGAGTTACCCGGAAGGGTTAGTTGACTGCAGGGTTGGATAAGGTATCGGTCGGTGCTCGGCTGGGGGGAGTGGGGCGAGTTATCAGTCGGCTGGTGCTGAGGTGTATTTCCTTTAGCACTATTATTATTGGTGGTAGCAGTAGTGATTTGTGTTATACCTTAGTTACTAAACTGTTCTTATCTCAACCCGTGGGAGTTGCATTCTTTCCGATTCTCCTCTCCGTCCCTCCAGGAGCAGGGGGAGGACAAGAAGGTGGGGAGTGAGTGAATGAGGTTTGTGGTTGGGTTTAAACCACGACACAGTAACACAACACTAACTGGCTAGTTAGAATAGCATACAAACTGACATCGTGCTAGAACATTTCACATAAAGGACAAGAAAGGCTCTTCCATAAGCTCAGAAAGAAAGGCTGCTGCCTCCAAAATTAGACAAACACAAAGATGTCAGAAAAAGCAGTATGCACATTTGACAGCTTTTAACCACCAAAACATTACCACAGTTTTGCTGTTTAATAATGCAGTGGTAGAAGTTTTATGATAAACATGATAAAGTAAAATCCATAAACCAATAAAACAAAAGGTAGTTCACGATTTGACGAAGAAGTTATTAAACTGCAAATACTTCCCAGCACATTATTATTTACTTGCCCAAAGGGTGAGCAGGAACAAAATGTTTGTAGAACGAAGAACAATTAGCACTAAAGAGCAAGAGAAAGTGTACTAAGGAGGTACTGCACTCACACTGTTCCGTACAATAAGAGCTAACATTCCCGAGAATACTATTTTGTGCTCATATCAGAATCCTAAGTTTTAATTCTGCTCATCTCACTGTGAATAGCTACAAGTTTAAAACACACAGCAGCATAAAAGGAACTGGAGAAGAATTTAGAGACAGCTCTGAATGGCAACTCTTTCACCTCAGCATAAACACACAGTTAAAAAGTATGAGCAGCCATTTCTTTGTGGAAGAAACTGATCTAATGTAGCTGCCCAAGTGCAGCTCTCAGCATCTTCCCTCCCCTCAGCTTCTACCTGCGCACTCAAACGGCTTTCAAAAGCCCTTTACAAATGCAACAGACTGATCTTGTAAATGAAGCAAACATTTCTGCTGCACATGGTTCTATGTTTTATAATCTTGTTCAAGGAACTAGTACAACAGTAAAAAAAACACATTCAAATCCTTACCTTGTCTTTGGGGGGGGGGGGGGGGGGGGGGGGGGGGCAGCAAGACACAATGAAAAACATAGCCCTATGATGCTGATGTGACTACATAGAGACATTTTAAATCCTAGAAAGTTGCATTTTTCATTCTGGTCCCACCTCTCTCTCTCCCTCTCTACTTATTTTTGGCAAAACACATAGCTGAAAAAAACCCTCCTCTTTTCAATGTAGGCATCTGTACAGTCAGAGAAGGAAGACCACAGCAAGTTGCACCACCAGAGTGGGAAGGGCAGCAAACTCCTCTACAACTGGATCTATTGCCACAGCACAGATATAGGCATCCCACACCACCTCCAAGAGGGCACCCTTGGTGTCTTGACGAGGAAGAAGCCACCCCCAGGTGCTAGGATGAGGAGGGGATAAGAATAGGATGAAAAACCTAGGAACAGCAGGAGAGTCCACATTCAGAAAGCAGGTGGTAGAACTCCTTGCCTTAGAATGACAGAGTAAACCTGAACTGAATTCCTCAGAGTATCCTGCAAGACCCATCTTCTTGCACAAAGCTTCCTTCAACAAGGACAAATAGTAATTTGTCAAAACCTCACAGAGGAAACAATTGTGGCTATGCCAAGCAATAAAAAGGAAGAGTCAAACCTTGTTCAGGCAGAAGTGGTGTTGATTTTTCACTTGTACGTAATGTTTCACTACCCTAAAATAGGTGTATTAGAACATCTGTTCTTTATTGTAATCTGCATGGGGATAATGCTCTCTGCATTCACTTCAGCTTAAAAAAAAAAAAGAAAAAGAAAAAAAAAGAAAACAATCACCTCTGAGCAAAGCAAGCACGGAAAATTCAAGCCTCAACCAAAAGTAAAATATTTCCACAAGGATAGCAAAATAGGAAAAGAGAGTCCTAAAAATTCCAGCAGAGCTTTAACAATAGCATGACAAAGGCTGCTCCTCACCAGGATCCACAGATCTACTCTCAGCACCTTTGTTCTCCACTAAGTCTGTTGATACCTCTCAAAACTCATATCCCCTTATGTAAAGGGCTTAAAAAATATGTACCTACTTAAAAAAAAAAAAAAAAAAAAAAGGAATTTAATCAGCTTAATACATTGCTTCTCTTTAGGCTTCAGCTCTTTTGAAATAGTTTCTATATCAATATTAAACATGCATGCTTATGCAACAAGCAAATCAAAATAGGTTCATGAATGCAAAGCAGGGATAAACTCCTTCCAGTAACAATTTGGCCAACGAGGAGGGCCAAAAGGACAAGTTGCCTACGCTGGAGTACAAAAACATGCTTTATAGGGTAGTACAGCTATTTCAGCAACCTTGCATGGAATTACCTACATTAATGAATAAAAAAGCAAGAGTACAAGAGTCTTACGGTGTAGAAGATGACAGCTATCACAGGGTCTAAAATCACTCTTGCCTGTTGACAGTGGCATGCTGTTCTTAACCAAGATGTGGTTAAGAACAGTGGTAAAAGACACCACAATCCTACTCTGCCCATAAGCGTTCGAAAAGAATTGGTTTGCAGTGGTACAATTTGGGTTCTAAGTAATAACACACCTAACCCACAACTAGATTACACCATAAATTAACCAGCCTTCCGTGGTAAGAACCCAACTACACACTAAGTTACAAATCCCCCCAAAACCTCACCCGCCCCCCCCCCCCCCGAAACAAGAATGGGGAAGAAAAACAATAAAGAAGGAATCATTTTTAAGTAATATCCCTTGTACTGAGCAGTCCTGAGCTGCCTGAAAATCAGCTAAAAAGCACCGTTCTCTGGTATTGCAAAGAAGAGGGCAGATTTCAAAGAACTAAACGACAAGCCGCTCACGCAAAACCATCCAGGGCATTTTCCAGCGTGCGGGAAAAGGCACGAAGAGAGAGGCCTACACGAACGGCACCAGAGAAAAGTTCATCTGGAGCCGGGCCACCGGGAGAACCCTTCCGAGAGAGCACTAAGATTAAAAAAAAAAAAAAAACAAAAAAAAAACAACACCCCCCCCCCCCCCCCCAAAAAAAAAAAGAAAGCCAAAACCAAAAAAGCAACAAACTACTAAAAGTCCGGGGGCGGGCATCATATTTTTTTTCTCGCTCAGAGAAACACAGCCGGACGAAATGGAGCCCGAAGGCCCGAGGCGACGTGAGAAGCGGGCGGGAGTAGGATACACGCTGCGGGGGACCTCGATGGATGGGCAGGAACCGAGACCGGATGTTACCTGAGCTGTGGGCAGCGACGGCGGTGCAGCCCCTCTCTGAACACAGCCTATGGCTGTGGCGCGGCCAAAAAGACGGCTGAGAGGCGAGGAGAGCGGGGGGGGGCGAGGACGAGGAGGGAAAGAGAAAGTGGAAGCTTCCTTCTCCTTAGAAGGTCCCGGTACGGTGAGGCAGAGCGGGTAGGCCTCCACCCTACCCGGAGAGCGACCAAGTCAGCACTCACAAGCCCGAACCACGGGAGAAGAAAAGACCCAGGCGCACACGCTCCGCGACAGCGCCGAACACATCAAACCACTACTGCGCATGCGCGACATCCGGGTAAGCCGCATCTCTCCCTTTGTCGCTACTGTACTTGCTCGCTCGCCGCCTCGCGGTTACTGCGCCGCTGTCAGCCGAAGAGCAGGAGAGGGGTGGGCGCGGGTGCGTTGGAGGTTTCTTTTTCGTGTTTGGCGTCCACACGAGTTGAAAACTCTGCAAATGCAACTCTGTCAAATACACAGTCCTGCATGGTGCATAGCCCCACAAATCCAACCCCAACAAATGCACTGTTCCGCAAATGCAATTGCTTTCCCATTCTTCATCACCTCATCCAGCAAAGGCAAACTCTATAAAGGAATTCAGCTAAAAAGGAAAAGTTTTGTTAGGTCTTTTGTTTATTTGTTAGTTTGTTTTCTTTTTAAACTAGAAGCTGTGGAATACAAACTCACTCCTCTAAACAAGATAACAAGGTTTTATTGAGGGACAAAGTCAATAAAGCAAAAGCAACAGCGCTGGGCGCATGACTGTAGCCAGAGGCGCAAGTGATTAGTATTTGTTACAGGTTTATATACTTTCACTATTGCATTAGTCACATACATATTCATAATTCCCACGTATAGGTGGGGAATAGTATAACTAGCTCCAGGAACTTATTATCATAATTCTCCTCTTGGCATCTGCACACTTCTCTCAGGTAATTGTGGGCAGGGGTCTTGAGGATGAAGTAAGCAGTCTTCCTCTTGTGAGTAGGGGTCTTCAAGATGAAGTAAGCAGTCCTCCTCACAGTGTACTTTTCACCTTTGGCACAGTTAGACGCCCCAGTAATCACACAACTAGCTGAAACCAGCCATATCTGTAATTATTTTGATAACTAGCAAAGATTTAAAACAGTGTGACCTTCCTGCAAAATTTATTGCAGAACAGGCAGAAAAGGAGAATCCCAAGCTACCAGATGTTTGGGAGGCTCTGTTTCTAAACTAACTGATAAGTAGAAGGATGGTGTGAAATAATTCATTCATGTTTAGTGGGGTCACTAAATCCTGTTATCTCACCACAGACTTACAACACAAATATTGTTCTTTAAAGCTAAAGATACTTTAGAAGACGAGTGTGAAACAATTAACTCATGTTTAGTGGGGCCACTAAATTCCACAGACTTACAACATAAACATTGTTCTCTTTCTACAACCTAAGTTAAGCTAAAAGGTACTTTATATTTTCCAGGCACTAGCTTTTCTTATATCAAGCTCCCCCCCCCCCCCCCTTTCCTTTACCTTTACAGATTCTTTTACTATGTGACTCCGTTTCGCTCAAGAGTTATGCCCCTTTTTAACTTGTTGGCTAATCTTGTGTCTTTAGGGAGCTTTGTTTCTGTTACTGTAAACTCATACAGTTATATCCACATAACCACACCTATGATTTGCGAAAGCCAATACATTTATGTGTTTATCACAAAGCTGACATCTTTCTACCTTTGTAGTGTTGGGCCACCGTTAGAATCATAGAATAGTTAGGGTTGGAAAGGACCTTTCATCTAGTTCCAACCCCCCTGCCATGGGCAGAGACACTTCACACTGAGACAAGGGGGGCACAAAATCCTGGATTAGAAGTTTTGCTAAACGGATTAAGCGAAGGTTTAACCCTATTATTGAATGGCACACTGCATTTCATAGTTCTGTAACAGGGCTAATTCCATCTTTGGGAGTAAGTGAATTAAAGAAAGCAATTGTAAATATCTCAGCAACCATAGAGGAAATGGAAAGTAAAAACATTGATATAATCCAGGCAGAAAGGTGGTATTACAAAACCGAATGGCTCTAGATATGTTATTGGCATAACAAGGAGGGGTTTGTTCCATAATCAATGAAAGTTGTTTTTCCTATTGTCGTGGTTTAAACCGATCCACACAGGTCATCCACTCACCACACACACACCCCCCCCCCCAACCCTCCCCGCTCCCGGAGGGATGGGGAGGACAATCAAGAGAATGTAACTCCCACAGGTTGAGATAAGAACAGCCCAGTAACTAAGGTATAACTCAAATCATTACTGCTACCACCAATGATAATATTGATAAGAGAAAATAACAAGAGAATACGATACCACCGCTGAACGAGTTCGACCCCCCTGAAGAGCGAGTGTGCCCTTCCGGGTAACTCCCAGTTACCTCCCTGTGCATGACGTGCTGTGGTATGGAATACCTCTTTGGCTAGTTTGGGTCAGGTGTCCTGTCTCTGCTTCCTCCCGGCCTCCCCTCGTCCCCAGCAGAGCATGAGACTCACAAAGTCCTTGGTCAGAATAAACATTACTTAACAACAATTAAAAACAATCGGTGTTATCAGCTCTCTGCCCAGGCTGGAAGTCAAAACACAGAGCTTGCACCAGTTACTAAGAAGGAGCAAAACGGCTCCTGGGAAACCCAGGACACCTATATAGACCAAAGTGGCAGAATTGAAACAGATCTGGAGGAAATTTGGAAACAAACTAAGATATTTCATGTAATGGCCATGGATGTCACCTCCTGGGGTTTTGAAGAAATATGGAAAAAGTTAACTTCATGGTTACCTAATCTCTCCTGGTTGAGGCAACTGGTTGCAGGTATATTGGTGTTAATTATTTTAATATTGATTACTTGTGGTATGATACAATGTTCCCTCTGGTGTTGTAAATGACCTATGATAAATCATGAAGATTGGAAGAGGAATGAAATTAAGCACCAAGTAGAAACGGGAAATTATTTCAAAAAGACTTTTGATGGTAAGGGTAATACATAAAATGTTGCAAAAGAATTTGCAAAAGGACAGATTCTAAAGGTTTATATATTCCATTTTGTGATTTTGTGTCCCCCTTGTCTCAAACCCCCCCTTTTTCTGTCCTATGAAATAAAGTGTGCTGTTCAATAATAGGGTTAAACCCTTGCTTAATCTGTTTAGCAAAACTTCTAATTGAGGTCCCGGAAGGATACCTGTCGATAATAGTAAAATTGGGTATTACAGCACCTAAGGTGCATGCCCCCTTCTAGTTGGGGGCTAGAGTCTTATAAGCATTTTCTCCACATAACCAATAACATCCTTTCCCTTTAGGAATGGGCCACCACTGAACTATGATACGATCTATATTAATAGTATGATTGCAATTTGAATGGTGACCTACATCTGTGGCATTTAAACAAGCATGATTTCCTACCCTGGTCCTTGGTGTAATACATCTTTGTGCACAGGTGTAATATTTATTACCTGGATTAGGATTAACTACTCCAAATTTTAACCTTTCCTTCGAATACAGATTGCAAGTGTTCACCCACAAATTTGTCCATGAGACAGTGTTAGGAATTGGAACTCCAATTAATGGGAGATCCAGGCTTTCTCCTGATTTAGGCAACTGTGCACACACCCAACAGTCACTACGATTAAAAACCTTAGTGACATTCTGCACTAATTTCAGGTATAAGTTCTGGTCCCAAGCTTGTGCGCCAGTTATCATATGAGTCCAAATTATGAGATTTCATACGCAAGGGTCCTGAAGGTTTGACCTGCCATGTCTTCTCTGGCTCTGGTGCTTTCTTTATTCTTGGTCCTTTACAGACAGCAGAGAACAAAAACGTAAGATCTGAACATTGTATTATAACAGCGGCTTTTGCAATAAGATGTCCAAACAGGCACAACGTTGGTAGGTGTCAAAACATGCAACTATCTGAAGTGAAAAATGGCAGCAGCCAAGATAAGCTCTTTGTGGTATCACCAGGCAGTTACAAACATTAATTATGGAGACACATGCACTCAGAAGCATGTATAGAATATCTACAACACCACTAAAGTTTTACATCTTGGTACTTCCAAAATGTAAGATAAATTAAGTGGGATCCTAACAGAACAAAACAATGTAACTTAATAACCATATCTAAACTACAATTTTCTTGTGAAGAGACAAGGTGAAAAGTCATTCTAACATTAACTCACAGTGCGTTCTCCCCTCCGCTAACAAAGGTGGCTGCAAACAGGTGATCTGGTTAAATACTATATTAGGAAATAAAGAACTGTTTAGCCTTTTGCCACAAAATTTAGAAAAGCTTGTATTTGGGTGGGAGTTTTTTGCATAATACTCTTACTTAAAAGAAAAATATCCAAACAACATATTCTGAATCAACTTCATTTGCCACAAAGGAAATACAAGAAGATTGCAAAGCTTTAAAAACAGGTTTAGAAGGGAAATTATAATTTTGTTAGATAGTAAGACATCTATAATGTAGATGGTATCACTATAGCTACCTGGATTTCTAATCTCTGCTGCTTTAACAGAGGAAAGTAGTCTATTAAGCTCTGATATTTATTTGTCAGAATATACTAAACACAGTAATGGTAGTTCTGTAACAAAAAAGTATTTGGGGTTAAAGAATCATCACAAGGGATAATTCAACAAAATTGAAAACAAAGTAAGCGATGTGAAAATCTGTACTACTTACAGTAATGTCCAGGATGCATAGGTGGATGATGCTGAAGATGGCCATTCTGGTGGTGAGGCATGGTAGGTGTGTAGGCTGCCGTCCGACTCCCAGTCCAAGTTGTAGTACTATCTAGAAAGAGAAAGGAGCAGTTGGTTAAGGGAGTTTTTCCACTTCTCACTTCTAATCCTCTATTTCTCCTGAACATTTGGAAACTGGTTTTAGAAAACTAAGAGTGCACATATGTATATACTCACTGTGATGGTAAGTAGCTGGCTGAGCTGTAAACCCATTCTGCGGAGTTCCTGGCTGAGGCCCTGAAGCAATCTGTAAGAGTCCATCACTATGGCTACCTGTCAATATACTGATAGGTTGACCTGGTAAAAGAAGACTACCTATTTGTGAACATTCAACAATTTCAATTAAGAAGAGTGAGCTCAGCACTACTGGGTAGTAAAATGCACCCAACTAAGGGTGCTGCATGACACAGTTCCTACAAGTTCGGTTTCAGTATTTTTTTCCATCTACCAGAGTGTCTTAGGAAACTTGAAGCAACATGCTCTGCATCAGCTAATTTTGACTCTGACATCCTTAATATTTTACAAGTGTGCAGAGAACTCTGTTCATCAACCACATCTTTGTGTCATTCACATCTCTTTTCAGTTTAAAAGGAAAGAGATGTCACAGGTTTTATTGAATAACATAGCTGGAGTAGATTTGGTATGAATCCAAACAGGCCAACAGTAGGTCCATTACTTAATTGCTTATTTTCAGCATGTTGTAACTACTGTTCCTAAGGAAGACACTCACTTAAATTTACATTCCTTAAAATTATACTGAACGGTATTTTAAAATAGTGCTTGAACAGGGCTGCACACATCATTGGACTCCTTCCTGAGAAAGTTGCTGGGCTGTTAGGTTTTTTTTTCCTCCCAAATAAATATTTCAAGAATTGTCTAAGCTTTAAAGTAAAAGTACAGATATTTCAGAAAAGGTTAGCAGAATTTGATTTTCAAAGGCTTCAACTCAGCCATTAACACTAAACTGATCAGGAGTTTCACAAATACATTTGCACTCTCAGGCTGGTGTAGCTAGCAGAACTTCACACATTGAAAACTTGAACTAAAACCTAAAATCCAAGCTTTTTTTCCTGTCCACTGGGCTCCAACAATTATAGCACTGATGAGAAAAAGTTACTGACTATAAACTGTTGTACAAAGGCAATAAAATTAAAACACCTATCCTGTTCTCTCTGCTGGAGAGAGACGTCATATCTTAGCTTGGTGTCCTGGGTTCAGCTGTGGCAGGCATTTTTCTCCTTCTTAGTAGCTGGTGCAGTGCTGTGGTTTTGACTTTAGTCTGAGACCATTAGCGTATTATCACATTGGTGTATTATCATGTATTTTCAGTTGTTGCTAAGTAATGTTTACTTCGATCAAGGACTTTTTCAGTCTCGTGCTCCGCCAGTGAGGAGGGGAAGCCTTGAGGAAGCAGAGACAGGACACCTGACCCAAAATAGCCAAAGGGGTATTCCATACCACAGCAAATCATGCCCAGTATAGAAACTGGGGGGAGTTACCTGGAAGGCTCAGATCGCTGCTCCGGTCGGGCTGGGTATCAGTCAGGTGGTGAGCAACTGTATTCTCTCCCCTTGTTATTTCCCTTATCATTATTATTATTATTGGTGGTAGCAGTAGTAGTTTTGCATTATACCTTAGTTACTGGACCGTTCTTATCTCAGCCTGTGGGATTCACGTTCTTGTGATTCTCCTCCCCATCCCTCTGGGAGCAGGGAGGAAGAAGGGGGGGAGTGAAAGAGCAGCTGAGTTCTGAGTTACAGGATGGGCTTAAACCACAACACTTAGCAAAACCATCATTAGTTTCAGCAAAATAGTCAGCTAAACTTTAATAACATTCTCAAAACACCATGCTACCATAATTCAAATTTGCTAAGATGAAATCCATTATATTCACACATCTTCGACATTAAAGTAACAAAGTGTGTGTGAAACCCCTCTCCAAACTTCTTGGCTTCCCTACATTAGGGCTGCAGGACACTGTGTACGTAACTGCTTTAATGTCCTGCTGGAATGAAGAGTGAGGTTTGTTGTTGGTAAACCAGACTCTTCCACTTGTACCAAATACACACAGAAAATATTAATTAGAGCTGTCACTCTGGTAGTACAGTGGGCCATTATAAAAATCAAAGAATCACAGATTCATGAGTCTTGGAAGGGACCTCTGGAGATCATCTAGTGCAACCCCCTGGCCAAGGCAGGGCCACCTAGAACAGGTTACACAGGAAAGCATCCAAGCGGGTTTGGAATGCCTCCAGAGAGGGAGACTCCATGACCCTCCTGGGCAGCCTGTTCCAGTGCTCTGCCACCCTCAGTATAAAGAAGTTCTTCATGTTGAGGTGAAACTTCTTGTGTTTTAGTTCATGGCACTAATGAGATCCCCTCTGAGTCTTCTCTAGACTCAACAGGCCTAGCTCCCACAATTTCTCATCATAAGAGAGATGCTCCAAACCCCTAATCATCCTTGTGGCCTTCTACTGGACCCTCTCCAGTAGCTCCTTCTCTTTCTTGCACTGAAGAGCCCAGAAATGAACACAGTCCTCCAGATGTGACCTCACCAGGACTGAGTAGAGGGGGAGGATCACCTCCCTCGACCTGCTGGCCACACTTCTCCCAATGCACCCCAGGATACTATTGGCCCTCCTGGCCACAAGGCCACACTTACAGCTCTTAAGTCATCTTGTCATCTACCAATACTTCCAGGTCCTTCTCATCTGAACTGCTCTCTAGTAGGTCAGCCCCCAACCTGTACTGGTACTTGGGGCTCTTCCTCCCCAGGTGCAGTACCCTACGCTTGCCCTTGTTGAACCTCATTAGGTTTCTCTCTGCCAATTCTCCAGCCTATCAAGGTCCCACTAAAAGATAACACAGCCTTCAGGTTTATCAGCTACTCCCCCAGCTTCATGTCAGCATCAAGCTTGCTGAGGGTACACTCTAGCCCTTCATCCAGGTCACTGATAAACAAGTTGAATAAGACCAGACCCAATACTGATCCCTGGGGAACACCACTGACTACAGGCCTCCAACTGGATTCTACTCCATTGATCATGACCCACTGAACTCTGCCATTCAGCCAGTACTCAATCCACCTCACTGTCTATTCATCTAACCCACATTTCCTAAGCTTACCTAGGAGGATGTTATGGGAGACAGTGTCAAAAGCCTTGCTGAAGTCAAGGTAGATAATATCCACTGCTCTCCCCTCATCAACCTATCCTGCCACGTCATCATAAAAGGCTATTAGATTGTTCAAGCAAGATTTCCCCTTGGTGAACCCATGCTGACTACTACTGATGGCCACCGCCTTCTTCATGCTTGGTGATGACCTCCAGAATGACCTGTTTCATCACCTTTCCAGGGATGGAGGTGAAGCTCACTGGACGGTAGCTTCCCAGATCCTCCCCTTCTTACCATTTTTGAAGATGGGAGTGACACTGGCATTCCTCCAATCATTGGGCACCTCTCCCATTCTCCATGATTTTTCAAAGATGATGGAGAGAGGCAGAGCGACAACATCTGCCATCTCCCTCAACACCCGTGGGTGCATCCCATCAGGGCCCATGGATTTATGGGTGTTAAGTCTGTCTAGTCTCTCCCTAACCCAACTCTGTACAACCAGGGGGAAGTCTTCCAGGGGAAATTCTTCCTTTCTCTGGCCTCCATCTCTAACCTCCAAGGTCTGGGACTCCTGACGGCCGTTCTTAGCGGTGAAGACTGAGCCAAAGAAGGCATTCAGCAATTCCACCTGCTCCTTGTCTTCTGTTACCAGGACACCCACCTGATTCAGCAGCGGCCCCACATTTTCCCTTATCTTCCTTTTGCTGCTGATATTCTTGTAGAAGCCCTTAAAGTTAATACTCAAAGACTGATTTTGTTAGCTCTGGAACACTAAAGATTTGTCTGAAAACCTCTCGATACTGCCACCTAACAGTATACATGTTTGTTGTCCTGGTTGCTGTTGTAATAGAATAATAATTTTTTTTCCATTCCTACAGCAGTTGTTCAAATAATAGCCATAATGTTATGTCAGCAGTCAGTTGTTTTAACATGGCATCACTCAATCTTTGGCATATCTAAATAGGCTTGTAACACTCGTGCAGCGTCAGTCTCATTAAAAAAAGACCGGGTCACCAGGAAAAATTACTCAAATTTTGCTCCAAGACAAAACCTTATGTTAATGCTTACGAGACTGCCCAGATCATACTGACATACACTTTCTCTTTGATCCATCACATTTTCAGTTTACTACCTCATATAATCTTGACAGTCTTACTTGTTGAAGCCACAGGAATGTTGGGATAATTCGTGGTGCTGGTAGTGCTAGCCTCAGCAGGAGCTAACATGGCTGGGGCGCTATAAGGCTCAGCAGATGCCCTGTTACTTGGTGGATGCTGGATGGTTTGGACTGAATGGCTTTCGGCAGAAGACAGTGACAGCTGCCCCTCATAGTCATTAACGTATTCATCTTTCACCAGCATGCTTGATGGAGCTGTGAAGAAGCAAATGGTTAAACATGCGAGGCAAATCTATTTTCAGGATTTAACTACAAGTCGCACTACTACTTTTAAGGAACAGCAATGCTATTAAAACTATTGGGGGAGTATTTAACCTACCTAAACATTGCTACAGCACTCCTCTAAATTACAAATAAACACTTCAAGTCAGCAGCAAGAAATTTTGAAGTGTAACTGGATGGAAAAGCTAACTGTTTATTTTGCTGATTGCTATCAAACAAGCAGTTTAGACCCACAGTAGTAGACTCCAACCACATTTTGTTTTTCAGTCCATCATTCAGTGATTAGACATGGTTAATAAAAGGGAAAAACATGCTTTTCATCAAGCACCTAAATATATGTTAATGAAGTAGCTAACAAGCCAACTTCTAGTATAAGAGTAATAAAATAAAGCTCCTATGAAAAATGTAATTCATGGGCACAACACAAAAAACTTCATGCATTCCTTCAGTAATTTTAAGCAGCTCCCAAATTGACTAGAATAATCAAATTCACAAAGACACTATAACACTACCTTATATTTAACAGCGTAGCCATGCAGAATTACAATAGCAATTACAGAATTTCTATTATTTTCTTGTTAAACTACTTATTAAAACATAAGCATCTATTATTCCCAATCCAATTAATTAGTATATCATACAGGTGCACATATTATCATGTGTTTGTTAAATGCTGCTTATTAAATAAAAGAGTGAGGGTTTTGTTTTCCTTTTTTCTTGGTGTTTTTAAGTAGCAGGCAATGAAAAGAGAACATACCTACAAGCTAAGCTGAAGCCTCAATTTAAAGAATTTATCAATACTTGCCTCTCATATGCTACTTTTCTGGTTTTCCAAAACCAAAAAGACAAATGTATTTCCATCTGCTCTCTATACTCCCTCCCAAGGAGATACACAGGAGTAAACTGTATACATACTGAAGAGTTTAACGCAGTTTGTGCCCAGAGAAATGCAACAGTAAGCAGAACTACTTACCAGAACTCTGTAGTGTCAGTCCCGAGAGATCTTGAAAAAGAAAAAGAAAAGGGGGTGTGGAGGACTATATACACAGAGATCTTCAAATGTGTTTGAATATTAAGTTTATCAGCCTTTACAAATTAGTAATACAGACTCTACGTATTATACCCCTTCCATCACAAATCTCGATGCCAAGTTATTCCCAAGGTACACATTAACCGCAAGAACTGTGTGCAAACCAACAGGAAGGCTTAAACAAAAGCCACAAACTGTTCTTTCAAATTTAGAATAAAGGCAAAAGAAAAATTCCATTAAGAAGATGGACAAGAGCATGAGAGAGTAAATTATTATTAGATCATAAAAAAATTAATGTTTCTAATTTAGGCCTGCCTGTATTCTCTACACTCAAAAGGAAAACATTTTACAGTTTAGTCCCACCGTTCCATTTTAAATCAAGAGTCTACTTACCAATGCCAGGTGATACTACACGCTCATAATGGTAAGGATTTACACAGACACTGTCACATTTTAAGTCAAAAGCATATTGACAATATTTAACATGCTTGAGTTCATTTTTATGAAGATCAGGCCACCTCCAAAGACGAGCGTAAATCACATGAGGGAATCCCTTGCGACCAGCCACCTAAAGAGTTAGACACAGAAGTTGATTGGGACAGTTGAAAGGTATTTTACTTTTTTTAGTAAGGAGCAAAGCTGTAAGAAGCACATTTTACTTTATTTAGTAAGGAGCAAAGCTGTAAGAGGATAAACACCACCACAACCTTTCTCCATCAAAATATGGAGAGGAAAAAAAAAAAAAAAAGGCATACAGTTTACCCAAGTTCTGTACTCAAGAGAAAAATTTCTATTACGATTTTGCTACAGTTAAGTCAACACTGTGATTCTTAAGAAAAAATACTGGATACAAAATGTCAGAAGCAGTATTTGTGCTTAATATAGTATGTAGGGTCACCTACCCCACTATGGATTATGATGGAGCTTTGCCCCAGAAGAGAAGGAACAAGGCAGTAAGCTACACTATAAGAAATTTACAAGTATAAGAACATCAATCCATTATACCGAAAATAAAAAATAATGCTTCTAGGGTAGACAGCTAGCCCATGGATTTATGTGTATTAAGTCTGTCTAGCCCATCCCTAACCTAACCCTCTACAACCAGATGGAAGTCTTCCTTTCTATTGTGTTCATCTCTAACCTCTGAGGTTTGGGACTCCTGAGGGCCATTCTTAGCAATAAAGACTGAGGCAAAGAAGACATTCAGTAATTCTGCCTTCTCTATGTGTTGTTACCAGGACACTCATCTGATTCAGCAGCAGCCCCACACTTTCCCTTATCTTTCTTTTGCTGCTGATATACTTGTAGAAGCCGTTCCTGTTGTCCTTGATGCCCTTTGCCAGACTCAGCTCTAAGCAGGCCTTGGCCTTCCTCATCCGCATTCCTGCATACCCTGACAATATTCCTATTGTCCTCCCACTTGGCCTGTCCTGTTTTCTAACTCCCATAAATTTCCTTCTTGAGTTTAAGGTTTACTAGGAGCTCCCTTCTCAACCGTGTAGGTCTCCTGCCTGCTTTGCCTAATTTCTTCATCATGGGGATATACTGGTTTGGGGCTTGGAGGAAGTGGTACTTAAAAAATGACCAGCTTTCCTGTACTCCCTTGTCTTCTAGAGCCCTATCCCATGGGATTCCTTTAAGTAGGTCTTTGAAGAGGCTGAATTTAGCTCTCCAGATGTCCAGAGTTCTAGTCCTGCTTACTGTTTTGCTGCCCCCACGCAGGATCCTGAATTCTACCCTCTCATGATCGCTACAGCCAAGGCTGTCCCCCAATCTTTAGGTCATCAACCAGTCCTTCCTGGTTTGTTAGTACAAAGTCCAGCAACACACCTTTCTTCATTAGCTCCTCCACCACTTGTAACAAAAAGCTATTTATTTTCAGCGATCTGCAGGAGATGCCTGGACTGTGTGTGCTGGGCCCTGTTATCCCTCCAACAAATAACTGGGTGGTTGAAGTCCCCCAGGAGAACCAGACCCTGTGACCGCGAGGCTATTTCCATCTGCCCATAGAAGGCCTCATCAACTTCCTCCTCCTGATCAGGTGGCCTATAGTGAACACCCACAACAGTGTTCCCTATATTAGCCTGTCCCTTAATTCTCACCCATAAACTCTCAACTCATTCATCTGTCCCCAGGTAGAGCTTGATACATTCCAGTTGATCTTTCACATAAAGAGCAACTCCACCACCTCGTCTCCCTAACCTGTCCTTTCTAAGAAGTACATTGCCGTCCTTGAGAATTTCATTGTGTATAGAGACATAGTCATAGACAAGGCTACAAGGATTCTCAAGGTAATGACGGCATGCAACAAGAGGACCAGATGTCTTCTTTCAAATCGATGTGGGCCTTCCTCCTGTTGATAAGTCCTGAGAAATAGGTAAACAGCTGCAAAAGGAAACAGCTAGAGGAGCCTCTCAGGGGTGTTAATTAGCCCCCAGCTCTTTCAGCCTGTCTTCATTGGATACACTGCAAACCATGGCAGTTGAATATACTGTACTGCATCCTTACAACTAAAACTTCTATGCTGCTCTGATGCCTGCTTTCCCATGCTGTGAAAGACTAATAAAAGCCTTTTTCTATGTGAAATAGAAAAAAAAAAAAGGCATATTTGTCACCTGATACCAGATTAGCGAAGTGAAAAAAAATGCAGATTAGAAATATCTACACTCCCTGAATAATAACAGCCAAAGGAAAGACCAGTATCTCCAAGAAAAAAATAAAAACATGCCATGGAGAACAGAAGAGGCAAGAGGCATGGGAATGAACAGAAATTACATGAGGGGATCGAGCTGTGTTCTGTGCAAGGTAACAAAGCAAAAACCAATCTGACTTATGACATTGTAAAGTGGATTTTTCATAATCTTTGATCATATTAGAAATGAAGATTATAAAAGGTGATTGCTTTTAAGATGAGTTTGAAATATTATGGAAATTACTACCTGAAATTAGTGAGACAAGGGAGACACAAAATCACAAAATGGAATATATAAAGCTTTAGAATCAGTTTTAAGTAATGTTAAGTTTGATGGCTTTGTAACAGTAGCAATGGAAAATTACTAAAGTGCATGATACATAGAAAAAAATTAGAATGCAGCTAGAGAACACACTGAGCATTCTTGTACAAGATAAATTGTTATAGTTGACACAGTTTTAAGAAAAACAGTCTAGAAGAACAGGACACAGGGATAAGGAGTATCTGGGAATGGCAGGTGTCCAGGATGGGCTACAGTTAAACTAACTGATAAGTAGGAGGATAGGAGGATTATTATGCCTCTGGTGCTAACGAACCAATTAAAGTGGTATAAGCATCTACTGTGCGTGCTCCAAAGGCTGCCAGAAGTGATGAAGATTGTTGGAAGAAGTAAACGACCCTCAGAGACCACCACCACCACATTTCTGTAGGCATGCAGGGAACTTTCTGGAAAATGACGTAATGTATGTATGCCCAGGGACTGTATAAGGACGGCTTGTGTAGCAACAGGGAGACACACGTTAGGAGGAGCTATCCCTCGTGTTTTCCGGCGCCTCAATAAAGAATACCTGCTTGTCAGCTTGAAAACTTTGTTGTCAAGTTTGTTCCTGGAGTTTTCTCCGAATCATTAAGAAGAGCACTGTCAGCAGGTTGAGGGAGATGATCCCCTCTACTCAGCACTGGTAGGACACATCTGTAGTGCTGAGCCTAGTTCTGGGCTCTCCAGTACAAGAGAAAAGAAAGCTGGGGTATCATGGTTTAAACCCAGCCAACAACTAAGTACCATGCAGCTGCTTGCTCACTCCCCCCATACCGCCCCACACCCTCCCTGGGCAGGATGGGGAGGAAATTCGGAAGAAAGTAAAGCAGTTTAAAAATTGAAATAAAGTAAAATATAGTGATAATACAAAGAAGAGAGAGGACGCCTTTAACACCGGAGCGGGGGAGAGATCAGCGTCCAGGAGCCTCAACTCAGAGCAGCCAGAGCTACCGAGGGAGCTTCAAGTCCTCGACAGGACCTGCCCAGGAGCCGGCAGCTCCGCGGACGCGAGCCGCTGACTCAACAGGGGGCGGAGCCAGGAGCAGCAGCACCAACCCTGAGTGGTTAAAAACCTGCCCCAGGGAGCGCGAGCGACTAGGAGCGGGACGAGGCAGTTTGCGCGGCAGTTCATGCGGGTAGGCTGAGCGGGATGGTGAGCACCCGTCGTATGGCCAGGGCCCGCTCTGGGAGCTCTGCTCTGGCTGCCCCGGCGGTGGCCAGCGTAGGCACCCAGACAGAGCAGATGACAGGGGAGGCTGCAGTGCAGAGCTCGGAGTGTAGAGGGTGCCTGCACTGGTCTTGTGAGGGAAAGGTGCACGACGGGCAGGGCTGCACTCGGTGCTCCCTGGTGGAGGTCCTCCTGCAGCAGGTGGCAGAGCTGCGGAATGCTATTAGCGGGCTTCAAGATATCAGGGTAGCTGAGAGGAAGCAGAGCTGCTTGCTCCAGCCCCATACTGTGCGGGGGCCTCAAGCTTCCCCTCCAGCTCATGAAGGAAAGAAGGAGGCCACCAACCTGGGAAACTGGGAATTGGTGACAAAGAAAAATAACAAAAGAAGGAGGAAAAGGACAATTAAAAGCAAGGAGCTTCCTCCTAAATCTGTTGTCCCCACACAGAACCGCTTTGCTGTCCTGCAGGAGACTAACAAGGAAACGTACTTGCACCACAAACAGCCGGATTATGCACGGATAAAGATCTCTACTGGCGCTACAAAGAAAAAGTGGCGGGTCATAGTAATAGGGGACTCTACTTTGAAAGAGACAGAAGCACTCGTCTGTCGGCCTGACCCCGTCTCGAGGGAGGTGTGCTGCCTACCAGGGGCACGGATCAGGGATGGTACAGAGAGGCTACCTGCTCTAGTAAGTTCCACGGACTATTACCCGCTTCTGGTGATCCATGTGGGTGCTAGGGATATAGGTAGTAGTAGACTGGGGACCATAAAGAAAGACTACAGAGCCCTGGGAGAGGTGGTTAGGGGCTCCGGTGCTCAGATAGTCTTTTTGTCAATTCTCCAGGACACAAGGGAGGACCAAGAAAAAGCTAGGAGGATTGGCTAGGTCAATAAATGGTTAAAAGGGTGGTGTCATAGTCAGGGGTTTGGGTGTCTTGAACATAAGACTGAAGTTAGTAGGCCAGATCTACTGGGGACTGGTGGAGCTGCTCTGGTAAAGAAGGGGAAGAACAGTTTTGGTAGGAGGCTTGCCAGACTGGTCAAGGAGGCTTTAAACTAGATGTGTTGGGGGAGGGGGGCATCATTCCATCCCAACACACCCAGTCAGTTGCCAGCACCTATAATAAATGCTCGGAATAATGTAGATATATTCCAGCTGCTCCAGCCAACAAGCCGGCTTCAATTGGAGCTTGTCTCAGATACCTCTATACAAACGCCCGTAGCATGGGGAACAAACAAGAGGAATTAGAAATGTGTAAACATCTACGGGGGTATGATATAATAGGCATCACAGAAACATGGTGTGATGGCTCCTATGACTGGAGTGTTGGAATGGAAGGTTACAGGCTCTTTAGAAAGGACGGGCCTGGCAGGTGGGGAGGTGGAGTTGCCCTTTATGTTAGGGATAGGCTGGAGGGTATGGAACTCTGTCTGGGGGCAGGTGAGCAGTTTACAGAGAGTTTGTGGGTCAGGGTTAAAGGGAAAACAGCCATGGGAGACATTACTGTGGGAATCTGTTACAGGCCGCCTGATCAAGGAGAACCTGTGGATGAAGCACTCTACAGACAGATAGGAAAAGCCTCACGCTCGCAGGCCCTTGTTCTCATGGGGGATTTCAACCACCCTGACATCTGTTGGAACGATGGCACTGCACGGCACAAGCAATCCAGGAGGTTCCTCGATTGTGTGGAAGACAACTTCCTTCTGCAATTAATAGAGGAGCCGACAAGGAGAGGTGCCATGCTTGACCTTGTGCTCACCAACAGGGAAGGGCTTGTTGAGAATGTGGTACTCCAGGGCAGCCTTGGATGCAGCGATCACGAGATGGTCGAATTTGAGATCCCCAGGAGAGTGAGAAGAGCGTGTAGCAAGCTCACTGCCCTGGACTTCAAAAGAGCAGACTTTGGCCTCTTCAGGAGCCTGCTTAGTAAGGTTCCATGGGATATAGCCCTGGAGGGCAGGGGTGGCCAAGACTGTTGGTTGATATTCAAGGATCACCTGCTACAAGCTCAGGAGTGCTGCATCCCAACTAGAAGGAAGTGCAGCAGGAGGGCCAGGAGACCTCCTTGGATGGATAAGGAGCTGCTGAGGAAAATTCAAAGGAAAAAAGAGGCTTCTAAAAAATGGAAGCAAGGACAGGCGGCCTGGGTAGAGTACAGGGATGTTGTCCGGGAAGCTAGGGACCAGGTTAGGAAGGCTAAGGCCCAGTTACAATTAAACCTAGCCAGGGATGTTAAGGATAACAGGAAGGGGTTCTACAGGTACGTAGCAAACAAAAAACAGACTAGGGACAAAATAGGCGCCCTGAGGAAGCTTTCGGGAGAACTGGCTACACAGGATTTGGAGAAGGCTGAGGTTCTGAATGACTTCTTCACCTTGGTCTTCACTGGCAAAGGCTCGGACTGCACCACCCAGTTCTTAGAAGGTAGATGCATGGACTGTGAGAATGAAGACCTTGGGCCCACTGTAGGAGAGGATCTGGTTCGAGACCATCTTAAAAATCTGAACGCACACAAGTCCGTGGGACCTGATGGAATCCATCCACGGGTCCTGAAGGAGCTGGCGAATGAAGTTGCTAAGCCACTGGCCATCATATTTGAAAAATCATGGCAGTCAGGTGATGTTCCCGACTACTGGAAAAAGGGAATTATAACCCCCATTTTCAAGAAGGGGAAAATGGAAGACCTGGGGAATTACAGACCAGTCAGTCTCACCTCTGTGCCTGGCAAAATCTTGGAGCACATTCTCCTGGAAGGCATGCTAAGGCACATGAAAAACAACAAGGTGCTTGGTGACAGCCAGCATGGCTTCACTAAGGGGAAATCCTGACTGACCAATTTGGTGGCCTTCTCTGATGGGGCTACAGAATTGATGGACAAGGGTAAAGCAGTTGATGTCATCTACCTGGACTTGTGCAAAGCGTTTGACACTGTCCCACACCACATCCTTCTCTCTAAATTGGAGAGATATCAATTTGATGGATGGACCACTCGGTGGATAAAGAACTGGCTGGACGGCCGCAGACAAAGAGTTGTGGTCAATGGCTCGATGTCCGGCTGGAGACCGGTAACAAGTGGTGTCCCTCAGGGATCGGTGTTGGGACCTGTCTTGTTTAACATCTTCGTCGCTGACATGGACAGTGGGATTGAGTGTGCCCTCAGCAAGTTTGCCGATGACACCAAGCTGTGTGGTCTGGTTGATATGCTGGAGGGAAGGGATGCCATCCAGAGGGACCTTGACACGCTTGTAAGGTGGGCTGATGCCAACCTTATGAAGTTCAACCATGACAAGTGCGAGGTCCTACACCTGGGTCGGAGCAATCCCAGGCACAGCTACAGACTGGGCAAAGAAGAGATTCAGAGCAGCCCTGCAGAGAAGGACTTGGCGGTGCTGGTCGATGAGAAAATGAACATGAGCCGGCAGTGTGTGCTCACAGCCCAGAAAGCCAACTGTATCCTGGGCTGCATCAAAAGGAGCGTGACCAACAGGTCGAAGGAGGTGATCCTGCCCCTCTACTCTGCTCTTGTGAGACCTCGCCTGGAGTATTGTGTGCAGTTCTGGTGTCCTCAACATAAAAAGGAGATGGAACTGCTGGAACAAGTCCAGAGGAGGGACACGAGGATGATCAGGGGACTGGAGCACCTCCTGTATGAAGACAGGCTGAGGAAGTTGGGGCTGTTCAGCCTGGAGAATTGAAGGCTGCGTGGGGATCTAATAGCAGCCTTCCAGTACCTGAAGGGGGCCTATAGGGATGCTGGGGAGGGACTCTTTGTCAGGGACTGTAGTGACAGGACAAGGGGTGACGGGTTAAAACTTAAGCAGGGGAAGTTTAGATTGGATATAAGAAGGAAATTCTTTCCTGTTAGGGTGGTGAGACCCTGGAATAGGTTGCCCAGGGAGGTTGTGAGTGCTCCATTCCTGGCGGTGTTCAAGGCCAGGTTGGATGAAGCCTTGTGTGGGATGGTTTAGTGTGAGGTGTCCCTGTCCATGGCAGGGGGGTTGGAACTAGATGATCTTGAGGTCCTTTCCAACCCTAACTATTCTATGATTCTATGATTCTATAATAACAATACTGATAATTATAGGGAGGAAAAAAAAAGAGTAACAAAAATTCATTAAACCCAAGTGATGCACAATCCAATTGCTCACCCCCAGCCGAACAATACCCAGCCCGATCTGAGCAGTGATTGGTCCCCTCTGGTAACTCCCCCCAGTTTATATACTGGGCATGATGTGCTATGGTATGGAATATCCCTTTGGCTAGTTTGGGTCAGGTGTCCTGTCTCTTCTCCCTCCCAGCTTCTTGTGCCCCTCCTCACTGGCAGAGCATGAGAGACTGAAAAGTTCTTGTTCAGGGTAAGTGCTACTGAGCAACAACTAAAACATTGGTGTGTTATCAGCTTTGTTCTCAGACTAAAGACAAAACACAGCACTGCACCAGCTACTAAGATGAAGAAAAATGACTGCTACAGCTGAACCCAGGACAGTATCCACCCCTTATTCCATGCCATTCATGTCATGCTCAGATCCCTTTTTTTTTCAGTATAACATTTCTTCTTGTCTTATATATAAACCCCCCCACACACAAAGAGAGAGATCATTCCTTAGTCCATGGACCATCCCTATAAACACTGTACCAGCCACTAGGAAGAAAAATAACTGTCCCAGCCCACTGCTCGGGTTGGGCTGGGTATTGGTCAGCAGGTGGTGAAGAATTGTATTGTGCATCACTGCTGTTTATTGTTGTGTTGTTTTGTTGTTTCTCTTTTTTTTTTTTTCATTTAGCTTTATATTCTCCTCCCTTGTTATTTCCCTTACCATTAGTAGCAGTATTAGTATTGCATTGTACTTTTAATTATTGAACTGTTCTTATCTCAACCCACAGGTTTTACATTCTTTTAATTCTTCTTCCCATCCTGCCTGGGGAGGGAAAAAGGGTTGGGGTGAGCAAATGGCTGTATGGTACTTAGTTGCTGGATACATTTAAACGACAACAGCTACCCATTCTCTTTAGTCTGAGGACTACAAGTGTGAGAATAGTGACTTTCCATTTGTGGACACTGAAATTGTAGGAGACCAGTTGTATCAGCTAAATTTTCACAAGTCCATGGGGTCTGATGGGATTCATCCCAGAGCACTAAAGGAGCTAGCGGATGTTACGGGAAGACCCCTTTCGATCATCTACAAAAGGTCTTGCGAGTCTGGCTAGCTTCCAGTCAGCAAGGGCCTCCCCAATGTTATTCTGACTTACATGAAGGGTGTGAGGGTAGACCCAGGGCACTACAGGCCTGTTAGTCTAACTTCAGTTCCTGGAAAAATTATGGAGAAAATTATACTGGGTACTTGTCCTGGGTTCAGCAGTAGCAGTCATTTTTCTCCTTCTTAGTAGGTGGTGCAGTGCTGTGTTTTTGACTTTAGCCTGAGAACAACGCTGATAACACACCAATGTTTTGAGTCATTGCTAAGTAATCCTTACTCTGATCAAGGACTGAAAAGTCTCTCCTGCTCTGCCAGTGAGGAGGGGCATGGGAAGCCAGGAGGAAGCAGACAGGACACCTGACCCAAACTAGCCAATGGGGTATTCCATACCACAGCACATCATAGAATCATAGAATAGTTAGGGTTGGAAAGGACCTTAAGATCATCTAGTTCCAACCCCCCTGCCATGGGCAGGGACACCTCACACTAAACCATGTACACCCAAGATTTTGTCCAACCTGGACTTGAACACTGCCAGGGATGGAGCATTCACAACTTCCTTGGGCAACCTGTTCCAGTGCTTCACTACCCTCACAGTAAAGAACATCCTCCTTATACCTAACCTAACCTTCCCCTGTTTAAGTCTGAACCTGTTACCCCTTGTCCTATCACTACTGTCCCTAATGAAGAGTCCATCTCCAGCACCCTTATAGGCCCCCTTCAGATACTGGAAGGCTGCTATGAGGTCTCCACGCAGCCTTCTCTTCTCCAGGCTGAACAGCCCCAACTTCCTCAGCCTGTCTTCATACGGGAGGTGCTCCAGTCCCCTGGTCATCCTCGTGGCCCTTCTCTGGACTTGTTCCAACAGTTCCATGTCCTTTTTATGTTGAGGACACCAGAACATGCCCAGTATGTAAACTGGGGGGAGTTATGCAGAAGGCCCGGGTCGCTGCTTGGGTCAGGCTGGGTGAGAACATTTTTGAACCTCTGTGCCTGCTGGAATTGGAGGAAATAAAATGAGTATTTCTCTACGATAAATGTTTACTAGAACTCTGAGGCCAACAAGTCTGAAGAAGAGGTTGCCACACTAAAAACGTATTCAGGAAGGCTCAAATTTAAAAACCAAGACATGAAATTACATTCACTTAAAATTGGTTGATGGGTCTAGAAGAGCTTTTTAGTCACTGAGACATACTGACTTCCTTCCTCTATATCCTTATCTTTGTATCCATATATAATATGAATGCACATTAACTTGTTAAACATGGCATACACTTTTTCTAGATTGAAGAGGAAGCAAATGGAGATTTGCTTGATATGGAAGTCAATGTACCAGACTCAGAGAAAGTTGGTAAATTACTTGAACCTAATAAATCATATGTTACACTGTCTTACCTCTTAGAGACTATTTTGAGATTTTAGCATAATTCCTTATTCAGTTATCTTTTGATGGGTTTTAGTATGTAAATAAAAAGCTATTTATTGTATATTAAAAAAATGTGTGGAGGGATTAAGGGATTAAAGTAACTTGCCTTAGGATAAGTATTTTAATTTTCTCACAGGGGATGGCATGAATGCTTATATGGCATACAGAATAACAACAAAGGTAACTAGTGCAACAAATATATCTGTAAATAAATCATAGCTGAGTAGATGCATCAGTAGTCTTAACTAAAATGACTTTTTGATATACATATTCATCATAATTCCCACTACTCATTGCATATGGTAATTTGGGTAGATAAGGCCATGGCACAGGTGCTGTGAATTTGAGGAGTGGTCTCTGGGGGTCATGGTGTTCGTTTGGGGAGAAAAATATCTTTTTATGGAAATCCATTAGTTAAAGACATTGGAATGTGTGTTTAGTCTTGCCAATTAAGTACATGTTCTTGTTTGGGCTAATTTACATCCCTGCGAGGCTCCTTGAGTTGTTATTTTTTGCAGTTGTTTGCCTGTTTCTCAGGACTTATCCACAGGAGGAAGGCCCACATTGATTTGAGGGAAGACATCTGGTTCTCTTGTTGCATGTCTTCCTTATCTTGAGAGTCCTTGTAGCCTTGTGTCACATTAAAAAGGCAAGACAACTTGGCAGAAAATAAACCCCCTTGCGTTCCAGCTGGTCCTCAGATATTAGAGGGGCTGGGTGCAGCTAGGCTTAGATTCTGAGTGATGCCCAATTTACCACTATCAGTCCAGTCGCTTTTGATATATTGAACAATCACGATTCTGGATGCACTAATAGTGCACTGCACCTTCAGTCTAATCGTGATCATGAACTAACATGGCCACACTGAAGGATTTGGTCATGTGCAATGAGAAAACTATTATGATTAGCTACTTAAACAGTGCAGTTTATTAAAGCAACAGGTAGAGGTTTGTAAGGATTGCCGGTGATAAATACGCTGTCTGCAAAAGCACATTCAAATAATAGGCTATACAAAAATGCAATAAAGTTATGAATAACACAGCCTGGCTTTAAAATATAAAAGTAAAAAGTGAAAAGTAACTCTATATAGAGATTCCTGATTTTCCCTGGGAAGCACTTAATACAGTGCAAGTCTTACCCAAAGGTGTCCTGGGGGGGGGGGGGGGGGGGGGGGGGGGGAAGAAAGATCCAGCCCATCAACCGGTCCCAGGAGTCAAGGGTAATCTGCTGATGGAATTTTCCTCGACTCGTCCACAATTATGTCTTCCCTAATATTCCCCCTTTGCTGGGCCATTTTATACTATTTTTCACCTTCAAGGTGGAGCTTGAGTGACTCTAGTCATACATACCTTTATTATTATTGGTGTAAAATTCTCTCACTTTGCTTTTAAAGGTATATACCACAAAGAATTCAAAGAGCATGCTCAAAGAGGGGTGATCTCACTTTGAAGGTGGGTAGCATTAGAGATGGAGGTGTGTTTTTGTATTATAATGTATTAAAATGCATTATTATGAAGCAAAGTTTGAACAAAGGACAGCAGTTTGTCAGAAGATGACAGACTGTTGGCTCAAGGTAGCAATTATGCAGCTTATCAGTTTCTAGTACCACCTAGTTCCCATGTCTGCTGGTGTTAGGACAGATCATGACAGCAGAATCTCCACTCTGCTCCATACTCCGTCAATGTTGCCATGGGAACCGCTGTGGAGTGCACATTCCTGGCAGACCAGGTATAGCTGCATCTTCCCCTGAAAGTCCATTTTTCCTTTATGTGTGAACAATGCTACATTTCAAATATAAGTTTAATTTATAATTATTCCACACCTTGTCCATGAGTATGTCTTTATACACAATGAAATACTTGCTAATTTGGTTTCAGTAGGAGATGCCCAGAGACTGGAGAGGGATCACAGGTCAGCAAGGGTGCATCTGATGAGCAGCACAAAGGATGTCAGCATATGCAGGGATGTGATGAGGAAGGCCAAGGCCCACTTAGAGCTGAGTCTGGCAAAGGACATCAAGGATAACAGGAAGGGCTTCTACAAGTATTTCAGCAGCAAAAGGAAGATAAGGGAAAATGCAGGGCTGCTGCTGAATCAGATGGGTGTCCTGGTAACAGAAGACACAGAGACAGCATAATTACTTATTGTCTTCTTTGCCTCAGTCTTTATCGCTCACAACAGCCCTTGGGTGTCCCAGACCTTGGAGGTAAAAGAAAGCCAGAGAAAGGAAGACATCCCCCCTGGTTGTAGAGGGTTGGGTTAGTGATTGGCTAGACAGACTTAACACCCATAAATCCATGGGCCCTGATGGGATACACCCACGGGTGCTGAGGGAGCTGGCACATGTTTTTGCTCTGCCTCTCTTCATCATGTTCAAAAAATCATGGAGAACAGGTGAGGTGCCCAATGACTGGAGGAAGGCCAGTGTCACTCCCATCTACAAAAATGGTAAGAAGGAACACCCAAAAAACTACCATCCAGTCAGCCTAACCTCTATCCCTGGAAAGGTGATGGAACAGGCCTTTCTGGAGATCATCACCAAGCATGAAAAGAATGTCATCAGAAGTAGTCAGCACAAACTTACCAAAGGTTAAATCTTGCTTGAACAATCTGACAGCCTTTTATGATGACATGGCAAGATGGGTTGATGAGGGGAGAGGAGTGGATGTTATCTACCTTGACTTCAGCAAGACTTCTGACACTGTCTCCCATAGCATCCTCCTAGGTAAGCTTAGGAAGCATGGGTTAGAAAAATGGACAGTAAGGTTGGGGGAAAATGGGGTAAATTAGAGACCACCTCCCCCTAGTCCCCCAAAGTTATAATATAACACTAAGGAAAACTTAGGATAAAATGCAGCTGCTACTCCCAGGATGGGATGCAGTTGGATGCACGGAATCTACGCGGTGATAGTTCCCCAGACAACCCTTCAACCTTGGCATATGCTAATGTAGGCTTAAATTTTAAACTAACAATAGTGTGTGTGCCTTTAACATAGAAGAATAGACCAAACTGCTCTAACTTACTAACAGATAGAGAGATAGGAATGTTTGGCTGATGGGGGAAGGAACATCACAGGACGGATAACAACTAAAGAGACAGTAAATAAGACCAAGGATGCCAGCCTTTCAAGATAGCAGAGTGGTGCCCAATGTGGAGTGAGACTGGAAGAGAACAAAAGACCCTAAGCCCACTGTAGGAGAGGATCTGGTTCGAGACCATATTAAGAACCTGAATGTACACAAGTCCATGGGACCTGATGAAATCTATCCGCGGGTGCTGAAGGAGCTGGTGAATGAAGTTGCTAAGGCACTGTCCATTATATTTGAAAAATTATGGCAGACGGACGAAGTTCCCAACAACTGGAAAAAGGGAAATATAACCCCATTTTCAAGAAGGGGAAAATGTATGATCCAGGGAATTACAGACCAGTTAGTCTCACCTTTGAGCCTGGCAAAATCTTGGAGCAGATTCTCCTGGAAAGCATGCTAAGGCACATGAAAAACAGCAAGGTGCTTGGTGACAGCCAGCATGGCTTCACTAAGGGAAAATCCTGCCTGACCAATTTGGTGGCTTTCTATGATGGGGCTACAGAATTGATGGACAGGTGTAGAGCAGTTGATGTCATCTACCTGGACTTGTGCAAAGTGTTCAACACTGTCCCGCATGACATCCTTGTCTCTAAATTGGAGAGATTTAGTTTGACAGATGGACCACTCGGTGGATAAAGAACTGGCTGGATGGCCGCATGCAAAGAGTCGTGGTCAATGTCTCAGTGTCCAGCTGGAGACCAGTAACTAGTGGTGTCCCTCAGGGATCGGTGTTGGGACCGGTCTTGTTCAAGATCTTTGTTGGTGACATGGACAGTGGGATTGAGTGTGCCCTCAGCAAGTTTGCTGATGACACCAAGCTGTGTGGTTCAGTCGAAATGCTGGAGGGAAGGGATGCCATCCAGAGGGACCTTGACACGCTTGTGAGGTGGGCAGTTGCCAACCTTATGGAGTTTAACCATGCCAAGTGCAAGGTCCTACAACTGGGTTGGAGCAATCCCAGGCACAGCTACAGGTTGGGCAGAGAAGAGATTCAGAGCAGCCCTGTGGAGAAGGACTTGAGTTTGTTGGTAAATGAGAAAGTTAACATGAGCCGGCAGTGTGTGCTCATAGCCCAGAAAGCCAACCGTATCCTGGGCTGCATCAAAAGGAACGTGACCAGCAGGTTGAAGGAGGTGATTCTGCCCCTCTGCTCTTGTGAGACCTTACTTGGAGTACTGTGTACAGTTGTGGTGTCCTGAACATAAAAAGGACATGGGACTGTTGGAACAAGCCCAGAGGAGGGCCATGAGGATGACCAGGGGACTGGAGCACCTCCCATATGAAGACAGGCTGAGAAAGTTGGGGCTGTTCAGCCTGGAGAAGGCTGCGTGGAGACCTCATAGCAGCCTTCCAGTATCTGAAGGGGGCCTATAAGGATGCTGGGGAGGGACTCTTCACTAGGGACTATAGTGATAGGACAAGGGGTGACGGGTTAAAACTTAAACAGGGGAAGTTTAGATTGGATATAAGGAAGAAGTTCTTTCCTGTTAGGGTGGTGAGGCACTGGAATGGGTTGCCCAGGGAGGTTGTGAATGCTCCACCCCTGGCTGTTGCTTTTGCTTTATTGACTTTGTCCCTCAATAAAACTTTGTTATCTTGTTTAGAGGAGTGAGTTCGTATTTTACAGGGGGGTGGTGTAGATACAAACATACGCTTTTATACTATCAACTCTATAACCGATTCCATGCCACAAGCAGTGACTGTGGAGGAGTGGGATCCTCCGGGGTGCCTCTGCTCTGTTATGCACGTCAAACACTTGAATTTCGCAGGCATCTGTAGGCCCTGATCAGGATTTAGGGACTACACTGATTCTACTACCTGAAAGGAGCTTGTATCGAGGTGGGGATCAGTCTCTTCTCCTGCGGGTGTGTGCTCGTCACGGGGCGGCTCTCCCGCGGGTGTGTGCGCCTCACAGGGGGGCACACCTGGAGCGTGTGGGGGTGCGTGCCACCCGCAATGTGAAGGGATACATGTGTGACCGCTAGCCGCTCCGTTTAGGGGAGCGGGGAGACAGAGAGGATAGAACCTGCCGGCCCGGCACTGGCCCGCGCTGCGGGGTGACGCTGGTGGATGCGACGGCCACTCTTCCTGGCGCTCTGTTCTTCCGGCGGCAGAAGGAGGAAGTGACGTTGCGCAGCGGAACACTGCAGCCTTGGTGACATTCTCTCTTTCTAGTTTCCCATGGCCCAGCTGCTGACCTCAGGCTAGAGGCCAGGAGGGCTCCTGTGCTATCCAGGTGAGTGGGGTTGGGGCGGCTGGGGCTTGGCCGCCGGTGGGGCCAGGCCGCGCTGCCTCGCCGCAGCCGCGCTGGGCGGGCGGCAGAACCGTGGCTGTCAGCCTTGCTGTGTGCAGGCGGCGGGGCGCCACCGGGGTGTGGCTAACGGCCTCCCCTCTATTCCCCCTTCCCCGGGGCCGAAGGTGGCGGGAGCGTGCCCGCCCGGTCTCACCAGGGCTGGGGAGGTAGCCTTGCCTGTGCCGCGCATCCTCCGCGCCGGCCGAAGGGCTTCAGGAACGCGTGGGTGCCCGGTGGGGCTTAATCAGGTAAAATAAGATTGGATGAATAAAGAGTAGATATGGAGAATCATGAGGGGTTTGAAGGCTTAAGCATCAGAGATAAGCTGGTGTAACTTGGTCCGTGCAACAAGAAGTAATTGCCTTGGTTGTCCTGACCCTCCGTTTCCATGCTGTATATTTACCTTTAAAAAGCTTGCTTCTTTGCCTTGCCTTGCCTTTGTTCACTTTCTTTGCTTTCCCTTGTATGTTACGTCAACTCCCTGCTCCACCAAGGATGTATGTACCATCTATGACCCACCTGTATATCAACATCTCACTTAAACTTTTATTTGTTAATGAGATGGGGGTTTGTACCACATTACAAAAGCGACTGCAGACTGAGCATACACAACTGTCAGGTTACCCTCTGACCAAAATGTCACCACTGGATATGTTAAAGCTTTGGAAACTTTTCAAATGAGTAAATAGTCTCAAGCAACCTTCCTTTAATTTTCTATAACATTTCAAAGTTAGTGTGGTTGATGGTACTTTTTAACAGAATTGGGTCTATGGTCAATCTCAGCTTCTGTGGTTTTATCTGCAGTTGACTAAATGACTTAGAAAACTGTAAACATTGACAGAAACTGAGCAGCAGATTTCATAACACCTTTACTAGATCAGAGTGAAAAATTTAAATACCATAGTTGCAAGCATTTAACTCCCTCCTCTGAGCAAACGCTCTGGAAAAGAAATATTAAAACTTGAAATCCTTTGCTGGTTTGAATGCATTGTTACCAATAACGGTAGCAATGGGGAACCAAAAATGAATCTGCAGTGGGACAGGACAGGTGTAGTGCTGGGAGAGACCTCTGGGATAAAGCATGGTACAGTGAGAGTTGCTGCGCAGTTCCAGCTCTGAGATAACTTGAGGCTTGCATGGCAAGAAAACCACTTTTGTCTCATTTTTCCAGTACATTAATCAAATTTTAGCAGAGAAACGACACTTGTGCCTTTAACTTTAGTTCTGTAACTGGGGAGCAGCTAAACTATTATGACACCGGAATCTATGGCCACAAATATTATTGCAAGGAACAGTATAATTTTTCTGGTGATTTGTGTTGTCTTTCTGTTACATCTTTGTTCCAGGTTTTTAATGCATAATACAGTGCTGAGTCTGGGACTTGACGTATGGAATGCAACATCTACAAATGTGCAATTCTGAGTAAAAAGAAAACTGGTTGAAAGAGACTATAAATGAAAATGTGCATATAGTGTAAATACTAGTCTCTGCAGTTGCTTTCTCATAACATCTCTCAGACTGGAGTCATTGATGCCTTGTCACTTATCAGTGTTGCTGCTAAGCATTAGAATTTAAATTTGTGGTTGCCTATTCCCACTTGTTAGTGTTCCCTCTTCATGTGTCTGATCAGCATGAATAGAGCCTGTACAGTATAGCAATTTCTCCACGGATATGACTGCCTTTGTTCAGTTTGGGCACACACTGATTACTCATTCAGGACTGAAAATGGGATGCTGGTCAGACACCGAGGCTTTGCTGTTATACCATATCAGATATATTACATTATGTCAAGTAAATTGTCTGTGGTCATGGGGTGAGTCAGCTCTAGACTCGGAATCACAGAATCACAGAATCACAGAATCCCAAGGGTTGGAAGGGACCTAAAAAGATCATCTAGTCCAACCCCCCTGCAAGAGCAGGGTAACCTACAGTACATCACACAGGAACTTGTCCAGGCGGGCCTTGAATATCTCCAGTGTAGGAGACTCCACAACCCCCCTGGGCAACCTGTTCCAGTGCTCTGTCACTCTTACAGTAAAGAAGTTCTTCCTGATGTTAACGTGGAACTTCCTATGTTCCAGTTTACACCCATTGCCCCTTGTCCTATCACTGGATATCACTGAAAAAAGCCTAGCTCCATCATCCTGACACCTACCCTTTACATATTTGTAAACATTGATGAGGTCACCCCTCAGTCTCCTCTTCTCCAAGCTAAAGAGACCCAGCTCCCTCAGCCTCTCCTCATAAGGGAGATGTTCCACTCCCTTAATCATCTTTGTGGCTCTGCGCTGGACTCCTTCAAGCAATTCCCTGTCCTTCTTGAACAGAGGGGCCCAGAACTGGACGCAATATTCCAGATGCGGCCTCACCAAGGCTGAGTAGAGGGGGAGGAGAACCTCTCTTGACCTACTAACCACTCCCTTTCTAATGCACCCTAAGATGCCATTTGCCTTCTTGGCCACAAGAGCACATTGCTGGCTCATGGTCATCCTCCTATCCACCAGGACCCCCAGGTCCCTTTCCCCTTCACTACTTTCCAGCAGGTCAACCCCCAACCTGTACTGGTACATGGGGTTGTTCTTCCCCAGATGCAAGACTCTACACTTGCCCTTGTTAAATTTCATCAAGTTTCTCCCCGCCCAACTCTCCAGCCTGTCCAGGTCTCGCTGAATGGCAGCACAGTCCTCTGGTGTGAATGATCCAACATAATATCCCTTTTTATTTACGAAGGAATTTAGAGTTGTATATCAATTTGACCATGTAGTCTGTCTCTTGAATGCTCAGAAATTGATTTAAGTATCAAATAGTGTATAGGCTTCATCCAAGTTCTGCCTTGTGATATTTGGTCTCCAAGAATCATAGAATAGTCAGGGTTGGAAAGGACCTTAAGATCATACAGTTCTAACCCCCTGCCAGGGGTAAGGACACCTCACACTAAACCATGTACACCCAAGATTTTGTCCAACATGGACTTGAACACTGCCAGGGATGGAGCATTCACAACTTCCTTGGGCAACCTGTTCCAGTGCTTCACTACCCTCACAGTAAAGAACATCCTCCTTATATCTAACCTAACCTTCCCCTGTTTAAGTCTGAACCTGTTACCCCTTGTCCTATCACTACTGTCCCTAATGAAGAGTCCATCTCCAGCACCCTTATAGGCCCCCTTCAGATACTGGAAGGCTGCTATGAGGTCTCCACGCAGCCTTCTCTTCTCCAGGCTGAACAGCCCCAACTTCCTCAGCCTGTCTTCATACGGGAGGTGCTCCAGTCCCCTGATCATCCTTGTGGCCCTTCTCTGGACTTGTTCCAACAGTTCCATGCCCTTTTTATGTTGAGGACAGCAGAACTGTATGCAGTACTCCAAGTCAGGTCTCATGAGAGCAGAGTAGAGGGGCAGGATCACCTTCTTTGACCTGCTGGTCACGCTCCTTTTGATGCAGCCCAGGATGCGGTTGGCTTTCTGGGCTATGAGCACACACTGCTGGCTCATGTTGAGTTTCTCATCAACCAACACCCCCAAGTCCTTCTCCGCAGGGCTGCACTGGATCTCTTCTCTGCCCAACCTGTAGCTGTGCCTGGGATTGCCCTGACCCAGGTGTAGGACCTTGCACTTGGCTTGGTTGAACTTTATGAGGTTGGCATGGGCCCACCTCTCAAACGCATCAAGATCCCTCTGGATGGATCCCTTCCCTCCAGAGTGTCAACCGAACCATGTAACAGTGTCACTGGCAAATTTGCTGAGGGCTTATTCAATCCCACTGTCAATGTCACGGACAAAGATGTTGAACAATATCAGTCCCAACACCGACTCCTGAGGGACACCACTTGTTACTGGTTCTCATGATTTAAACCCAGCCGGTAACTCGGAACCATGCAACCACTTAAGTCCTGCCCCCCTTCCTTCTTCCTCCCCCTTCTCCTGAAGGTATGGGGAGGAGAATCAAAAGAATGTAACTCCCATGGGCTGAGATAAGAACAGTCCAGTAACTAAGGTACAACACAAAACCACTACTGCTACCACCAATAATGATAAGGGAAATAACAAGGGAAGAGAATACAACCGCTCACCACCCGCCAAGCGATACCCAGCCCGACCCGAGCAGAGTTCTCGTCCTTCCGGGTAACTGCCCCCAGTTTATATACTGGGCATGCCGTGATGTGGTATAGCATACTCCTTTGATTAGTTTGGGTCAGGTGTCCTGTCTCTGCTTCCTTCCGGCTTCTCCTCCTCCCTGGCAGAGCATGAGACTCAGAAAGTCCTTGATTGAAGTAAACATTACTTAGGAACAACTAAAAGCATTGGTGTTATCAGTGTTGTTCTCAGGCTGAAAGTCAAAACCGTAGCACTGCACCAGCTACTAAGAAGGAGAAAAATGGCTGCTACTGCTGAACCCAGGACAGTATCCACCCCTTATTCCATACTATTCACGTCATTCTCAGATCCCACTTTTTTCAATATACCATCACTCTTGTCCTATATATATATGTATATATATGCGTATCAACACGAACAACGAGAGATACCATTCCTTAGTGCATGGACCAATCCCTATAAAGCTGCTGAGTTCATCTGGTCCATGATGTTGGGCTCCATCTCTTGTAAGTCTTTCAGAGCAGGAGAGAGAGTGTGCAGTGTTAGATTGTTGCCTGCTGATAACACCACAGAACTCGTCTGGTCACTGCTGAGCTCGTCTGGTTTTTATCAAAGTTCATTCTTTATTGGGATGAACATCTCATGGAAGTCAGGGCTAGTGGCTGGTGACCCGAAAACATCTAGTTGGTGGGCTATAAAAGTGCTACATAGCAGGCAACAGCATACAATTGAGTTCATTGGCTGTTTTCCCCTAAAATCAAATCCCCTTGAGGTACACACCTGATTCGGAGAAAACTCCAGGAACAAACTTGCCAACAAAGTTTTCAAGCTGACAAGCAGGTATTCTTTATTGCGGCGCCAAGAGACATGGGGGATAGCTCCTTCTAACGTGTGTCTCTCTGTTGCTACACAAGCCGTCCTTTTATAGTCACTGGGCATAAATACATATTCATGAGGCTACGTATTGATTACATAATTTTCCAGAAAGCTCCCCGCATGCGTACAGAATTGTGGTGGTGGTCTCTGAGGGTCGTTTACTTCTTCCAACAATCTTCATCACTTCTGGCAGCCTTTGAAGCATGCACAGTAGATGCTCATACCAGTTTAATTGGTTCGTTAGCACCAGAGACTCCTATCCTCCTACTTATCAGTTAGTTTAACTGTAGCCCATCCTGGACACCTGCCGTTCCCAGATACTCCTTATCCCTGTGTCCTGTTCTTCTAGACTGTTTTTCTTAAAACTATGTCAACTATAACAATTTATCTCGTGTGAGAATTCTCAGTATGTTCTCTAGCTGTACTCTATTTCTTCTCTATGTATCCTTCACTTCAGTAATTTTCCACTGCTACTGTTACAAAGCCATCAAACTTAACATTACTTAAAACTAATTCTAAAGGTTTATATATTCCATTTTGTGATTTTGTGCCCCCCTTGTCTCATACTGGACTTCCCCATCTTCCCGCATTGCCCACTAATTATGTCCGGGTCCTTGAGCAAAAAGCAATCCCACGAGTGGGTTTGCCTTTACCTGAAGCAGGAATAACCCAGACTGTCTTCCCCAGCAAATTCTTCATGTGCACCACAGGAACTTTCTCTCCTTCTACAGTATATAAAAGTTCTGATTGGGCTGGGACAGCCCTGTTGGCAGATCCTCTTGTGTTGACCAACCGGGTGGCTTTTGGTAAATGTGTATCCCAATGTTTGAAAGTCCCACCACCCATTGCTCTCAGTGTAGTTTTTAACAGCCCATTGTACCGTTCGATTTTCCCAGGGGCTGGTGCATGGTAGGGGATGTGATATACCCACTCAATGCCATGCTCTTTGGCCCAAGTGTCTGTAAGGTTGTTCCAGAAAGTAATCCAGACGTCTGACTCAATTCTCTCTGGGGTGCTGTGTCGCCACAAAATCTGTTTCTCAAGGCCCAGGATAGTGTTCCGGGCAGTGGTGTGGGGCACAGCGTGGTGTGGGGCTTTAAATGCTTTAATGCTTGGCTTGTGTCGTAGTTTAAGCTCAGTCGTAAATTAGCCACGCAGTCTCACTCGCTCACTCCCCCCCTTCCGCCCCCCCTCTCCCGGAGGGATGAGGAGGAGAATCGAAAGAATGTAACTCCCAGTGGTTGAGATAAGAACAGCCCAGTAACTAAGGTATAACACAAATCACTACTGCTACCACCAATAATAATAATGATAAGGGAAATAACAAGGGAAGAGAATACAATACAACCCGCCAACCGATACCCAGCCCGACCCAAGCAGTGATCTAGCCCTTCTGGATAACTGCCCCTAGTTTACATCCTGAGCATGCTGTGGTATGAAATACCTCTTTGGCTAGTTTGGGTCAGGTGTCCTGTCTGTGCTTCCTCCCGGCTTCCCCTCCTCTGTGGCAGAGCATGTGACTGAGAATGTCCTTGGTCAGACGAAACATTTGAGCAGTATCTAAAAACATCGGTGTTATCACTGTTATTCCCAGGCCGAAAGTCAAAAACACAGCGCTGCACCAGCTACTAAGGAGAAAAAATGACTGCTACTGCTGAACCCAGGACAGCTTGCTTAATTGCAGCATATGTTTCACAGTCGTGAATAACCTGGGCAAAAGTGTCCATTGTTAAATCCACACCTCAGTCACAAGCCCATCTGTATGTTGCATCTCTGCCCTGGTGGCCTTAAGTGTCATGAGCCTAATGGTCCAAAAGTAATTCACCCTTATGTTGCCAACCTAAGTCCATCTGAGCCACTTCAATCTTAGCAGCTTGATGACTTGTTGGTCATTCTGGTGATCCTCAGTGGCCCAACTCTTGGGTTCATGAGCATCTACAGGATGTACCTTCACCACCAGGTTCTGCACCCAGGCAGCAATATCTTGCCACAGTGCACCAGCCCAGATGGGTTTCTCTCTGCATTGCCAGTTGCTCTGCTTCCATTGCTGCAACCACCCTCACAGGGCATTTGCCACCATCCATGAGTCAGTATAGAGATAAAGCACTGGCCACTTTTCTCGTTCAGCAATGTCCAAGGCCATCTGGATGGCTTTCACCTCGGCAAACTGACTCGATTCGCCCTCTCCTTCAGCAGTTTCTGCAACTTGTCATTGGGGACTCCATAGAGCTGCCTTCCATCTCCGATGCTTTCCCACAGTACAGCAGGACCCATCAGGAAACAAGGCATATTGCTTTTCACTTTCTGACAGTTTATTATATGGTGGGGCATCACCTCCTCCTCTGGTGACATTCCAAAGTCTTTGCCCTCTGGCCAGTCCATGATGACTTCTAGAATGCCCGTACGACTGGGATTTCCTATTCAAGCTCGTTGTGTAATTAGTGCGGCCCTCTTACTCCATGTATCATTGGTTGCATGATGTGTAGAGGAGACCCTGCCTTTGAACATCCAGCCCAGCATGGGCAACCATGGTGCCAGGAGGATCTGTGCTTCAGTGCCAGTAATTCTGAAGCAGCTTGACCCCCTTCATAGGCTGCCAATATCTCTTTCTCAGTTGGGGTATAGCTGGCCTCAGATCCTCTGTATCCCCGACTCCAAAAGCTGAGGGGTCAACCTCGAGTCTCCCCTGGAGCTTTCTGACAGAGGCTCCAGGTAGGACCATTTTCCCCGGCTGCAATGTTCATTTTTTACATCTGGCCCTGTCCGGACTGGTCCAAGGGCTACTGCATGAACTATCTCTTGTTTAATTTGTTCAAAGGCTTGTTGTTGCTCAGGACCCCATTTAAAATCATTCTTCTTCCGGGTCACATGATAGAGAGGGCTTACAATCAAACTGTAATTTGGGATGTGCATTCTCCAGACCTCCACAACACCTAAGAAAGCTTGTGTTTCTTTCTTATTAGTTGGTGGAGACATTGCTGTTATCTTGTTGATCACATCTGTAGGGATCTGGAAACGCTGATCTTGCCATTTCATTCCCAAAAATTGAATCTCCTGTGCAGGTCCCTTGAGCTTACTCCGTTTTATGGCAAAACCGGCTTTCAGCAAGATTTGGATTATTTTCCTCAATTTCTCAAAAACTTCTTCCACTGTATCACCCCACACGATAATGTCATCAATGTATTGCAGGTGTTCTGGAGCTTGCCCCTGTTCCAGTGCAGTCTGGATCAGTCCATGGCAGATGGTAGGGCTGTGTTTCCACCCCTGGGGCAGTCGGTTCCAAGTGTACTGGATGCCCCTCCAAGTAAAAGGTGTCTGTGGCCTGCACTCTGCTGCCAAAGGAATTTGGAAAAATGTATTGGCAATATCAATTGTAGCATCCCACTTGGCTGCTTTGACTTCAGTTCATACTGAAGTGCTGGCATGTCTGGTACGGCAGCACTCAATGGTGGTGTGTCTTCAGTTAGGCCACAATAGTCTACTGTTAGTCTCCACTCTCCATTAGACTTTCGCATTGGCCATATGGGGCTATTAAAGGGTGAGCGGGTCCTGCTGATCACTCCTTGGCTGTCCAGTCTACGGATCAGCCTATGGTTGGGAATCAGGGAGTTTTGGTTGTTGCGATATTGCCACTAGTGCACTGCTGTGGTCACAATTGGCACTTGTTGTTTTTCAACCTTCAGCAACCTCACAACAGAAGGATCTTCTGAGAGACCAGGCAAGGTGGACAGCTGCTCAATTTCCTCTATCTCCAAAGCAGCAATACCAAAAGCTCATTGGTACCCTTTTGGGTCTTTGAAGTACCCTCTCCTGAGGTAGTCTATGCCGAGGATGCATGGGGCCTCTGGACCAGTCACAGTGGTGTGCTTTTGCCACTTCCTCCTAGTCAGGCTGATTTCAGCCTCCAGTACAGTCAACACTTGGGATTTTCCTGTCACTCCAGAAATATAGATGGGTTCCACCCTGTCGTGAAAGGAAGACTTGGACGACTCAATATGAGTTAACAGCAAGCTTCGTTTATTGGGCTTCTACCTTCGGTTAATATAACAGTGAATATGCAAATACTAGGCACTTGATTGGTTCTGGCACAAATAAGGCATTGTGTAAGCTCTATATTTTTGCAGCTACACCGTGCACCCCCCCACCATCCTCCTTCTCATGCACTTATCACTTAGTGGCCTTGGCTGTGATTGGTCATAGTATGTTGCTGTTTGCCGGTGTCCTTCATTTCCTCATTATCTGGCGTGAGAGGTTTGCACCATGTTCTACACAGATGTCTTGTTTCAGCTCGTTGATGGGAACGTAACCTTTTGACCTTTTTTGACAAGCCAATCCTCCACACCACCCCTTGACAGCTTGACGGCATCAGGGTACACTGTGCACTGATATCTACTAGAGCCTTATACTTCTGTGGGACTGATGTGCCAGGCCATCTGATCCACACAGTCTAGTAAATCTAATTGTCCCTTACCTCCACCTGGCTGGAGGCAGGGCCCCTCCAATAGTCATCACTACGTTGGACACTTAAGTTGTGTTGAGAGGGATTATTCTTCGTTATCACGGGAGTTGGAGTAAAATCAGCTCTTCCACTCCCTCTGGGAACCTGCTCACCGAAGACTGAAGCCGCAGCTCTCATGGGATGATCAGTCTTGGCCCTTGGTCCCCTCTTCAATTCACGCACCCGTTCCTCCCACGCTGAGGTATGTTTTCCATCCCACTTCGTCATGTCTTCTCCGTGATCCTGCAGGTAAAAACATAGGGTGGCCCGTGGTATGTACCTCCTATATCTTCTCTCTCGAACAGTAGGACACCTTTTGTTAATAGCTGAGACGTGGATTGGTACACGTGGGAAGCTGGTTAGATTGGATAGATCATATCTCAATTGTTTGAACTCCTGGGACATTTTTTTCCACAGCTCAACTGATGGAAGGGGTAAGATTGTCTTCAAATTCTCGGAGTTGATGAATCACTTCATCCATTGTTGGTGGTGTGACGTTATGCCAGGTTACTGATGCCAGTGAGTGGGCATATGATGATGGTGCACTCCGTGTAAATTTCCGCCACATGGGTCATGTACATTCAATTTTATCTGGATCTACAGATGCATTCCCAGCATCCGGCTTGCGATAGACCATCTCTGCAATGGCTGATTCCCTCAGATACTGGATGCCTTTCTCTTGCGTAGTCCACTTGGCCCAGCGGCTCATGATATCATTCTTGTAGGGAAACCTTTCTTTCACAGCTGCCAAGAGCCACCTCCAAAGGTTAAGGGACTGTTTCTCTTTTGCAATTGCTTTGTCAATTCCCCCTTCCCTAGCAAGTGATCCCAGCTGCTTAGCTTCCCTACCTTTCTAGTTCATGACTAGTCCATTGTCCCAGCATCGGAGCAACCAGGTGATGATGTGCTCCCCTGGATGACAGGTAAAATCTTTTTGCATATTCCATAGCTTGGTTGAGGTACGGGGATGAGAAGTCACCTCTTCTTCTTCTTCTTCCTCTGGTCTACATAATAATAACAACTCTTGTTCAGATGCTGTCCCATTTAGTAAGTTCATTGGTAGTTCATCTTTCTTCACTGTACGGGTTGCTTTTTCTACCTTGTTTGCTTTTCCCGTTGTGTACAGAGGCAACCAGTATTGGCAAGAATTGGTCCTTTGGTTGAGCTGCAGTGATTATCACTGTGGCTGGAGTGTCTGCAGTATCTGTTGTTTGGGTTGGTGCAGCCGCTGTGCTTGGGGTTTGAGTAGCACCAGCAGCTGCACTGTCTGTTGTAGTCAGTTTGAGTAGCTGCTGTACTTGTCACTGGGGTACGTGTAGCTGGTGTTTTTGGAGTTGGATTAGCTATGTTGTCTGTGGTTGTCAGTTTTAGTAGCTGCTGTACTTGTCACTGGGGTTTGTTGTAGCTGCTGTATTTGAAGTTGGAGTAGCTGCGTTGTCTGTTGCTTTGCCATCAGATCCAGAGACATCTTTCTTTCTTTGAAGGTCCTGGACAGTGTTGAACAGGTCTCTGTAAGCATAGGCCAAGCCCCAGCACATTGCCATGATTTGTCTCTCTCTGGTATGACCAGGAAGACAACACACCTCATTTAAGTGTTTTACTAATTTTTCTGGATTTTGCACTTGTTCAGTGGTGAAGTTCCAAAGCACTGGAGGGGCCCACTGGCCTAGATACTTGCCAATACTATCCCACACACCCTGCCACTCATGACTGTCCAGCCTCGGGGAAAATCTCTTGGTCCTCCTATATTGTTGTCTAACCTGGGACAAGACCCAAACCCGACTCTGCTTAACTTTAGAGATCAGACAAAATGGTTGTGGGTAAAACACACTCTATATGTGTGCCAACATGCTGATCCCAATCACATTCAGCAGGCAGGTCTCAAGTGTACCAAAAGCTCACTGAAAACCTTCAGAACTCTCAAATGATGCTGTAAATAGCCTGGTGGGGCAGCTGGGAGCCTAAGGGAATGTCTCCTTCACAGGTTGACCACCTGAGGAGGGAAAAAAAGACCTGTAGTTGCTAAACACTTTTATTGTATACGTCCCAAAGGATAGAGGTGGTAACCACACTGAGAACAGAAGCCAGATCAGCTTCATGACCAATGAGTCTGTTGTATTAGAAGACATTGCCATAAAGTACACTGAAACAAGAACCTTATCGCAAGGCCCCCAGCTGATAAACACTACAACAGGAAATACTGGTTGTAAGTAATGTACAACTTGCTGAAACTCTGAGATCAAGAGCAGCAATTTTGAGAGCCAATAAATCAGCATTGTGACAAGTGACTATTAATCCAAAACAATAAATGCTCATCATAAATACGATTAGACACACAACTGTTTTTATCTCAACCCTTCGAACCCCACGTTGGACACCAAAAAGAACTGTTGTGGCTTAAACCCAGCTGGTAACTCAGAACTGCGCAGCTGCTCGCTCACTTCCCCCCCCCCATTCTTCCATTCTTCCTTCTCCCGTTTCCGAAGGGATGGGGAGGAGAATCAAAAGAATGTAACTACCATGGGTTGATATAAGAACAGTCCAGTAACTGAGGTATAATAAGAAACCACTATTGCTACCACCAATAATAATAATGATAAGGGAAATAACAAGGGAAGAGAATACAACTGCTCACCGCACACCAACCGATACCCAGCCCGACCCGAGCAGCGATCCAGCCCTTCTGGGTAACTGCCCCCACTTTATATCCTGGGCATGACATGCTGTGGTGTGGAATACCTCTTTGGTTAGTATGGATCAGGTATCCTGTTTCTTATTCCTTCCTTCTTCCCCTCCTCCCTGGCAGAGCATGAGACTGAAAATCCTTGGACGGAGTAAACATTACTTAGTAACAAGTAAAAACATCGGTGTTATCAGCACTGTTCCCAGGCTGAAAGTCAAAAACACAGCACTGCACCAGGTACTAAGAAGGAGAAAAATGACTGCTACTGCTGAACCCAGGACACTGGTCTCCAATTTTGTATTGAGCCACTGACAACAACTCTGAATGCTGCCATCCAGCTAGTTCTTTATTCACCAAGTGGTCCATCCATCATATTGATGTCTCTCCAATTTAGAGACAAGGATGTCATGTGGTACAGTGTCGAAAGCTTTGCGCAAGTCCTCGTAGATGAGGTCAACTGCTCTGCCCTATCTGTCAGTTCTGTAGCCCCATCATAAAAGGCCACCAAACAGGTCAGACAGGATTTCCCCTAAGTGAAGCCATGTTGTCTGTTACCAACCACCTCATTGTTTTTCATGTGCCTCAGCATGCTTTCCAGGAGAATCTCTTCCAAGATTTTGACAGGCACAGAGGTGAGAGTGACTGGTTTGTAGTTCCCAGGGTCATCCATTTTCCCCTTCTTGATAATGGGGGTTATAGTACCCTTTTTCCAGTCATCAGGAACTTCACCTGACTGCCGTGATTTCTCGAATATGACAGACAATGGCTTAGCAACTTCATTCTCCAGCTCCTTCAGGACCCACAAATGGATTTCATCAGGTCCCATGGACTTGCGTGTGTTCAGATTCTTAAGATGGTCTCAAACCTGATCCTCTGCTACAGTGGGCCTAAGGTCTTCATTCTTGCAGTCCCTGCGTCTGCCTTCCAAGACTTGGGTGGTGTGGTCAGAGCATTTGCCAGTGAAGACTGAGGCAAAGAAGTCATTAAGAACCTCAGCCTTCTCCAAATCCAGGGTAGCCAGTTCTCCCGATAGCTTCCAGAGAGGCCCCATGTTGTCCCTAGTCTGTCTTTTATTTGCTACCTGCCCATAGAATTCCTTCCTGTTATCTTTCACATCCCTTGCCAGATTTAATTCTAACTGGGCATTAGCTTTCCTGACCTGGTCTCTAATTTGCCGTACAATGTCCCAGTATATTTCCCAGGCCGCCTGTCCTTGATTCCACCTTTTATTAGCCTTTTTTTCCCCTCAAAGTTTCCTCAGCAGCTCCTTATCCATCCATGGATGTCTCCTGGCTATTCGGTCGGGACGCAGCACTCCTGAGCTTGTTGGAGGTGATCCTTGAATATCAGCCAGCAGTCTTGGGCCCCCTTGCCTTCTAGTGCGGAAGATCAGCGGACAGCATGCTGATTAATGTAATCAGAAGCTGACCTTTATTCACTTCAGAGCACTGCCTTTTATAGCTTTCAAGCTTGGTCGTGCACTTACGCTTTACAATGATTGGTTTCTACACATAATGCAAAGACAGCTGATTGGTTCCTTCTTCAGCATCCGGGAGCAACAATAACTGATTGGTTCCTTCTTCAGCATCTGGGAGTTGTTTCCATCCTGCAGAACTTCTGCATACATGGCCACAACTTTGCCCTGAAGTAACCTGTGAACTAGGCCATTAATACTTACTACAAACTCTAACCAATGGCAAGAGTCCTGGATCGCTCACATGCCCATTGTTTGTTAAAAAGCTCTCAACACTCTAGGGCTTTTTTCCATGGAACTTTACTAAGCAGGTTCCTGAAGAGGCCAAAGTCTGCTCCCTTGAAGTCCAGGGCAGTGAGCTTGCTGCACGCTCTTCTCACTGTCCTGAGGATCTCAAACTCCACCATCTCATGATCGCTACAGCCAAGGCTGGCCTGAAGCATCACATTTCCAACCAGCCCCTACCTGTTGGTGAATATGAGGTCAAGCATGGCACCTTTCCTTGTCTGCTCCTCTATTACTTGCAGAAGGTAGTTGTCTTCCATACAATTGAGGAACCTCCTGGATTGCTTGTGGCGAGCCTTACTGTCTCCACAACATATATCATGATGGTTTAAGTCCCCCATGAAGACAGGGGCCTGCGAGTGTGTGGCTGCTCCTATCTGTCTACGGAGCGGTTCATCCAGAGTCCTCTTGATCAGGTGGTCTCTAAGAGTTCCCCACAGTAATGTCCCCCATAGCTGTTCTCCCTTTGACCCTGACCCACAAACTCTCTGTTAACTGATCACCTGTCCCTAGAGTTCCATACTCTCCAGGCTACATAAGTAACAACTCCCCCTCTTTGTCTGCCAGGCCTGTCTTTTCTAAAGAGCCTGTAGCCTTCCATTCCAACACTCCAGTCATAGGAGTCACCCCACAATGTTTCTGTGATAACAGTTATCTCATATCCCCATAGACATGCACACATCTCTAATTCCTCTTGTTTATTCCCCATACTATGGGCGTTTGTATAGAATCTTCTGAGCCAAGCTCCAAATGAAGCTGGCTCATTGGCTTGAGCGGCTGAAATATCTCTGCATCACTCCAAGCATTTATTATAGGTGCTGGCAACTGACTGGGTGTGTTGGGATGGAATGATGCCCCCCTCCCCTAATTCATCTAGTTTAAATCTGCCTTAACTAGACTGGCAAGCCTCCTACCAAAGCAGCTCTTCCCGTTCTTTGTCAGACCAGCTCCACCAGCCTCCAGTAGAACTGGACTCCGAAATTGATCCCATGTTCTAAATACTCAAACCCCTGACTATGGCACCACTGTTCTAACCATTTATTAATATGCCAAATCTGCCTAGCCTTTTTAAGGTCCTCCCCTTTATCCTGGAGAATTGATGAAAAGACTCTCTGAGCTCCAGAGCCCCTAAACACCTCTCCCAGGGCTCTGTAGTTCTTCTTAATGTTCTCTGGGCTACTGCTATCTATATCACTAGCACCTACATGAACCACTAGAAGTGGGTAATAGTGGGACTTACTAGACCAGGCAGCCTCTCTACAACATCCCTGATCCAAGCCCCTGGTAGGCAACACACCTCCCTTGAGACTGGATCAGGCCCACAGATGGGTGCCTCTGTGCCTTTCAAAGTAGAGTCATCTACTACTATGACCCTCTGTTTTTTCCTGGTGGCACCACTAGTGATCCTCTTTACTGGTGTATCAGCAGGTTGTTCATGTGATGAGGTGCATGTTTCCTCGTTAGCCCCCTGCAGAACTGTGAAGTGGTTCTGGGTGGAGATGTCAGATTTAGGAGGAAGCCCCTTGCTGTTAATTGCCCTCTTCCTCCTTTTTTTTTTATTGGGTTTTTTTTTTATTTTGTTACTAATTCCCAGCTTCCTGGGTTAATGCCCTCCTTCTTTCCTGTATGCGCTATGATAGATGCTTGAGGGCCCTGCACAGTTTGGGCCTGGAGCAAGCAGTCCATCTTCGTCTCAGCTTCCCTGACATCTTTTAGCCTAACTATTGTATGATTCTATGATTGTCATTGTCTCGCAGCTCAGCCACCTGCTGCAGGAGGACCTCCACCAGGGTGCACTGAGTGCAGCCCTGCCCATTGTACACCATCTCCTCAAGAGAACAGTGGATGCACTTTCTGCACTCTGAGGTCTGCGCTGTAGCCTCCCCTCTCATTGGCTCTGTCTGGGTGCTTACACTGGCCACTGCCAGGGCAGCCAGAGCAGAGCTCCCAGACCGGGCCTTGGTCTTGAGGCGAGTGCTCACCATCCAGCTCGCTGCCTGCGGAAACTGCCGGGCCATGCACTGTTTGCCCACCCTGCTCCCTGTGCTCCTGGGCACTCCGGCTCTCTGGGGCAGGGTGTTACCCAGTCAGGGATTAAGCTGTTCCTCCTGGAGCCACCCCCTGTGAGTCAGCTGCTCATGTCAGCTGAGCTGCCGGCTCCTAGGCAACTCTTGTTTGAGGTCTTGAGGCTCCTGGACACTCAGCTTCCCCCTGCTCCGGTGCTGAAGGCTTCCTCTCTCAAGTTACTCACCTCAGCAATTCAAAAATCTTGCCAGAGTTAGCTAACTATTGAGGGCTTAGGAAGTTAGTGACCTCACCTCAAAGTAAAGTTGGTTTGATTACAGACACATGATTTCTCTTGTTTGTTTTACAACTGTATTTTTCTCCTCCTTCTTAGTAGCTGGTGCAGTGCTGCGTTTTCAACTTCAGTCTGAGAACAATGCTGATAATACACCAATGTTTTTAGTTATTGTTAAGTAATGCTTACTCCGGTTAAGGACTTTTCAGTCTCATGCTCTGCTAGTGAGGAGGGGCACAGGAAGCCAGGAGGAAGCAGAGACAGAACACCTGACCCAAACTAGCCAAAGGAGTATTCCATACCACAGCATGTCATGCCCAGTATATAAAGTGGGGGGAGTTACCTGGAAGGCCCAGATCGCTGCTTGGGTTGGGCTGGGCATCCATTGGCAGGTGGTAAGCAATTGTATTGTGCATCACTTGTGTTTATTGTTTTCTTTCCCTTTTCTCCTTTTAGTTTTATATTCTCTCCCCTTGTTATTTCCCTTATTGTTATTATCATTGGTGGTATCAGTAGTAGTTTTGTATTATACCTTAGTTAGTGGACTTATCTCAACCTGTGACATTTACATTCTTTTGATTCTCCTCCCTATCCCTCTGGGAGTGGGGGGAGGAAAAAGAGGGGGAGTAAGCAAGGGGCTGCATGGTTCTGAATTACCGACTGGCTTCAACAACAACAACATCAAAATGTTTTTTGCACTTTTTAACATCTGTAGTGGATTTCGCTGTTTGTATGGAACTTATCAAGCTACAGCAAGAATAAGTGTGTTGAATGAGGAGAATGGGAGAAAGGGTTTGAATTAATACTCCAGACTTGATGCTTTTTTCTGGTCTCCTCTTTTGCTGGGGAAGTTGTATATATTTTTTATGTCTCCTGTTTATAACCATTTATTTTATTCTTAAGGAGGCTCTGCCAGCTGAGACTCTTTTTCCTAAATCAAGATAAAATAATTTTGAGGTAAATGGTGCTTTGCATATTTTTTTTTTTGGGGGGGTGGGGTGGTGGTGGTGTGTGTTCGGTTTGGGTTTTTATTTTTGTTGGGGTTTTTTTGCTTTTTTGAGGGGTGGGGGTTTGTTTGTTGGTTGTTTTTTTTTCCCTCCTGTCAGTACTTGCACAGTACTGATGAAAATTGCCTTTTAATTTTCTTTTGCTCTTTTTATAGCTGGTAACTTGGTGTCTTCTTATATGGTGTTATTTAACTTCTGTAGTCAAATATATAAAAAGTCTTCTGTATGTTGTGGGAGAGAAATGTGTTTCCTGGTCTATTACTCTCTCAAAGTAGAGGTCAAATTTCTTCACCTCTGCCAACTGGGAGTAAATACTGTAGGAACTATCTGACAGTAAACCCCAAGTTAGAGGCATTTTATTCATTACACATATGTAACTGGCTTTTGACCCAGTCAGTTCTGTTTTTTCAAAATACTCAAAATAGCTTTTAATAATTTGTAGAGGCAACTTGTGTTTACTTCATACTGGTTTTTCTTCTGTTGTTTGTCAAAAGCATATTCTCAATTAATCCTCTCCTGCACTGTAATTTTTTTTATGTTTTCCTTCCATAACAGGCCATGCACAGTCCCTCTAGTTTTGCCAGTGTTCACAGACTTTGTCTATGGCTGTGATGTCCTACAAGAATTTACCTTTTTTGTTGCATTGGTTTCTTAGGAAAGCTCAACTGAGGAGGAGGGTGTTAGGATTTGTGAAGATAGATACAGACTTAAAGGTTAGTTATCTTGAGTTAGGTGAGCTCTTGAGAATGGTTCAGTGGCATGAGTGAGCTTTCTTGGTGAGAAGGTGGTGGGTTTTTTCTAGTGAAGCTATCTATGCATGTTTGCCTACTGAGTCCTTGTTAGGTCATGACAGACCAGTGTCACAAGTGCTTTCTTCTTCAGGTGCACTTAGCACATGAAAAGACTATGGTATCAATTGTTAGCAATATGGTGGATGTTGAAATCAATTGGCACCTCTTATTACTGGTCAAAAGTGGTGAAGGGTTTGGTGTCAAATGTCTTGGTTTCTGCTGGGATAGAGTTAATTTTCTTCGTAGTAGCTGATGCAGTGCTGTGTTTTGGCTTTAGTCTGAGAACAATGCTGATAACACACCGATGTTTTAGATGTTGCTCAGTATCACTGCATCAGGGACAATAGATAATGGTTGGTGGTGAAATACACAAAGATAGAAAAGTACTGTTTGTCCACTTTGGCTCCTCCCCGGAAGGTCCCGCTTTGGTTCCTTCCCAGAGAGTCCTGCTTTGGCTGCTCCCCGGAAAGTCCAGCTTTGGTTCCTTCCCAGAAAGTTCCACTTCAGAACTCCCCGGAAAAGTCCCGACCCTTGGAGACCTTTCTAGATATTGCTGGCCAATTCTTCTGACGTAGGCTGGCCCCCTTGGTCAGAATGAGCGTACATTTTTGTCAGTATAAAAGCCTGAGCCTCATGTGATGCAGGGAGGCAGAACCTCATGCCACCCAGGTCAACGTTGCCTCCACGGGGGCGCCCGCTAAGGTTGAACCTGCCATCTCGCACTGTGATGATGTTTCTCAGAGCTGGTTTCCTGATCGTCATTACATGGTCTTTGGGGTTGGTAAGATAACAAACCTCAGAAGTATCCTTTACTGTATCTGTTAGTATCTCTATATTTTCCTATATTAATAAACTAGGTGTGAGTTCTCTATTTGTGTCTCGTTTCTCTCACCTGGAATCCTCGAACTCTTGAACAAGCACTTACTCTTATCAAGGATTTTTCAGTCTCTCATGCCCTGCCAGTTAGGAGGGGCACAGGAAGCCAGGAGGAAGAGGAGACAGGACACCGGACCCAAACTAGCCAAAGGGGTATTCCATACCACAACATGTCATGCCCGGTATATAAAGTGGGGGGAGTTACCTGGAAGGCCCAGATCTCTGCTTGGTTGGGCTGGGTATCGGTCAGTGGGTGGTGAACAATTGTATTCTCTCCCCTTGTTATTTCCCTTATTGTTATTATTAGTGGTGTTAGCAGTAGTATTGTATTATACCTTATTTACTGGACTGTTCCCTTGTGAGTTACGTTGTTTCAGTTCTCCTCCCCATCCCTCTGGGAGCGGGGGGAGAAAGAAGAGGGGGGAGGAAGAAGAGGAGGGAGTGAGCGACCGGCTGTGTGGTTCTGAGTTACCAGCTGGGCTTAAGCCACGACACATTTTTCAGTATGTACCTACTGCTAATTCATGTTGCTATATTTAGATTTTTTGCTGATAGCTTAATAGCTAAGGAAGCAAATTAATATTATTTGCTTGTGGATGAGAAATAATTTGAGATTAGGGTTTGTTTGGTTTGCAGCTCCTTTCCAGCCTGTCTATAGAATTTGGGCATGTCACCTGATTTCTCATCTTCAGTTGGTCAGACCTTAAAATGGGTATGTTACTACCTTGTGCCAGGAAGGTACTGGCTTAAAGCAAAGACATACTACTGCTGTTGGCTTCAAGTATTTTAAGCTTTAAAGTTCTTGAGTGTAGGTTTTATTTATTTCCTGTGGCAAAGTTGTATGAAAACTTCTGATCATAAAATACATAGAAACTGTAGTCACTTAACATCCCTTAATTCATCTTTGTTAAATGGCTGTCATAAATCTATACCATTTGTAGTTCAGTGATGTGAGCTCATGATTGCTTTCAGGGTATTTCAGATAAATATTTTTAATAGAAAGAAAAGCTGTGTTCTGAAAATCAGGATTAATTTGTTGATGTTATGCTCAAGCAATTTGAAATGTAGCTTTTCTGTTAGCATTACTTTATTGACCATGGTAGAGCAATAGACTTATGTGAGGAGAGGGTACAAAATGAACAGGGCTGCATTCAGCGTGCCCTGGTGGAGGTCCTCCTGCAGCAGGTGGCTGAGCTGCGGGACACTGACAATAGTCAGGGAAGTCACTGACTGTCAGGGAAGCTGAGACGAAGGAAGACTGCTTGCTCCAGGCCCAAACTGTGCAGGGGCCTCAAGCATCTATCATAGCGCATACAGGAAAGAAGGAGGGCATTAACCCAGGAAGCTGGGAATTAGTAACAAAATAAAAAAAAAAACCAATTAAAAAAAAAGGAGGAAGAGGGCAATTAACAGCAAGGGGCTTCCTCCTAAATCTGACATCTCCACCCAGAACCACTTCACAGTTCTGCAGGGGGCTAACGAGGAAACATGCACCTCATCACATGAACAACCTGCTGATATACCAGTAAAGAGGATCACTAGTGGTGCCACCAGGAAAAAACAGAGGGTCATAGTAGTAGATGACTCTACTTTGAAAGGCACAGAGGCACCCATCTGTGGGCCTGATCCAGTCTCAAGGGAGGTGTGTTGCCTACCAGGGGCTTGGATCAGGGATGTTGTAGAGAGGCTGCCTGGTCTAGTGAGTCCCACTGACTATTACCCACTTCTAGTGGTTCATGAATTAAACCTGGCTAGGGATGTTAAGGATAACAGGAAGGGATTCTACAGGTATGTAGCAAACAAAAAACAGACTAGGGACAACATAGGCCCCCTGAGGAAGCTTTCGGGAGAACTGGCAACACAGGATTTGGAGAAGGCTGAGGTTCTGAATGACTTCTTTGTCTCAGTCTTCACTGGCAAAGGCTCTGACTGCACCACCCAAGTCTTAGAAGGTAGACGCAGGGACTGCGAGAATGAAGACCTTGGGCGCACTGTAGGAGAGGATCTGGTTCGAGACCATCTTAAAAATCTGAACGTGCACAAGTCCATGGGACCTGATGAAATCTATTTGCGGGTCCTGAAGGAGCTGGCGAATGAAGTTGCTAAGCCACTGGCCATCATATTTGAAAAATCATGGCAGTCAGGTGAAGTTCCTGATGACTGGGAAAGGGAAATATAACCCCCATTTTCAAGAAGGGGAAAATGGAAGACCCAGAGAATTACAGACCAGTCAGTCTCACCTCTGTGCCTGGCAAAATCTTGTGCCCTCGGCAAGTTTGCCCATGACACCAAGCTGTGTGGTCCGGTTGATATGCTGGAGGGGATGGATGCCATTCAGAGGGACCTCGACACGCTTGTGAGGTGGGCTGATGCCAACCTCATGAAGTTCAACCATGACAAATGCAAGGTCCTACACCTGGGTCGGAGCAATCCCAGGCACAGCTACAGATTGGGCAAAGAGGAGATTCAGAGCAGCCCTGCGGAGAAGGACTTGGGGGTGCTGGTCGATGAGAAAATGAACATGAGCCGGCAGTGTGCGCTCACAGCCCAGAAAGCCAACCGTATCCTGGGCTGCAGCAAAAGGAGTGTGACCAGCAGGTCAAAGGAGGTGATCCTGCCCCTCTGCTCTCATGAGACCTCACTTGGAGTACTGTGTACAGTTGTGGTGTCCTCAACATAAAAAGGACATGGAACTGCTGGAACAAGTCCAGAGGAGGGACACGAGGATGATAAGGGGACACCTCCAGTATGAAGACAGGCTGAGAGAGTTGGGGCTGTTCAGCTTGGAGGAAAGAAGGCTACGTGGAGACCTCAGCATCCTCCTTGTATCTGAAGGGGGCCTAGAGGGATGCTGGGGAGGGACTCTTCATCCGAGACTATAGTGATAGGGCAAGGGGTTATGTGTTAAAACTTAAACAGGGGAATTTTAGATTAGATATAAGGTGGAAGTTCTTTACTGTGAGGGTGCTGAGACGTTGGAATGGGTTGGCCAAGGAAGTGGAATGCTCCATCCCTGGCAGTGTTCAAGACCAGGTTGGATGAAGCCTTGGGTGATATCTTTGCTCGCAGCTCTGAAAGCCAACCGTACCCTGGGTTGCATCAAGAGGAGCATGACCAGGAGGTCGAAGGAGGTGATCCTGTCCCTGTACTCTGCTCTTGTGAGACGTCACTTAGAGTGTTGTGTGCAGTTCTTGTGTCCTCAACATAAATAGGTCATGGAACTGTTGGAACAAGTCCAGAAGAGGGCCACGAGGATGATCGGGGACTGGAGCACCTCCCGTATGAAGACAGGCTGAGAAAGTTGGGGCTGTTCAGCCTGGAGAAGAGAAGGCTGTGTGGAGACCTCATAGCAGCCTTCCAGTATCTGAAGGGGGTCTATAGGAATGCTGGGCATGGATTCTTCATTAGGAACTGTAGTGACAGGACAAGGTTTAATGGGTTAAAACTTAAACAGGGGAAGTTTAGACTGGATATAAGGAAGAAGTTCTTTACTGTTAGGGTGGTGAGGCACTGGAATGGGTTGCCCAGGGAGGTTGTGAATGCTCCATCCCTGGCAGTGTTCAAGGCTAGGTTGGACGAAGCCTTGTGTGGCATGGTTTAGTGTGAGGTGTCCCTGCCCATGGCAGGGGGGTTGGAACTAGATGATCTTGAGGTCCTTTCCAACCCTGACTATGCTATGATTCTTTGATTCTTGAGGAGGTATGTTTATATAGAATTGTACAGAATACGTTTCCTCTGAGTTATAGAAATATGTAGGTAAAGTGGGAGAATTTGTTAAACTCAAAATCTTAGAAAAACATGGTACATCCATATGACTATCCTCAGTAGGGTGATCTTCTGCAAGCTAATCTATGGTTGAGGGGAAAAAGAAATGAAGCATGAATATCCTATAATTTTTTTGTTCCACTGGTTATGTTGAAAGAATAATGAAAAGTCTGAGTGAGTCACTTAAATTATTAGGAACAGACAGTAACAAAAATATGCCTCCTCTAATTTTTAAATAGAGTTGTAGACTTTAAATTGTTGCACACTTAAGAAAAATGCTTTCTCTGTGAGAAAAAGATTTTTTTCTGTTTTGTAGAAGGCTAAGTGCAGCCAACTCTGTGTGCCTTTATCTGTATGATAATGAATTTATTTTTGAGGACTGTGATGATTTTGTGTGTGTGTGATTCCAGTGCAGCTGGTGAATGTTTCTAGAAGCCTGTGTGATGGCTTATGAACTAACCCATAGTTGGTACTTACCTTTCATTTGAAAGAGGCAGAATATATGCATTAAGAATTACAATGCAAAAACCTGTATTTAAATGTCAAGTCTTGCTTCTTATTTACAGTGAAAAAATGTTGCTTTTCTTATTGCAAAGGATATTTTGCAATCCTTTATCTTAATACATATACTTGTAAATTTTATTCAGTTATGGATAATTGTGTATGCAGCCTGTTGAGCACTAGGAACAGCCTATGTTTAACCATTGTTTGTTTATGCAAAACCTCTGAAACACAGCATTAGTTTAATCCTTTCTTTTGTTTCACACCAGTTCTCTTACCATGTTGGTTTTGAAGGGTCCTATTCTTTAGGATTGTTATCAGGCCTGATTTATGTATAATCTGATAAAGAGCCAGCTCCACTCCCAGAAATGTGCCTTAGGTAGATTTGTATGCCAGTGAGTGGTGAGGCACTGGAACAGGTTGCCTGAAGAAGTGTCAAATGCTCCATCCCTGGAAGTGTTCAAGGCCAGATTGCACAGGACCTTGAGCAACCTGATCTAGTGGGAGGCATCCCTGCCCATGTCAGGATATTTGGAACTAGATGATCTTAAGGTCCTTTCCAACCCAAACCATTGTATGATTCTATGTAATAGGGTGAGTTCACTAGGAAAAAGTAAATGAAGAAAACCATTAGAATCATAGAATAGTTAGGGTTGGAAAGGACCTTAAGATCATCTAGTTCCAACCCTCCTGCCATGGGCAGGGACACCTCCCACTACACCGTGTCACCCAAGGCTCTATCCAACCTGGCCTTGAACACCGCTAGGGTTCATTAAGATACTGAAACATACTGTCTGTCATTGAAAGCTTTGAGTTGTTTAGGTAATACTGTGAAGACCAGGATTGAGTGAGTTATTTGGGTAAATTATTCTTACTGTTCTCGTGCAGGCTGCTGTATTGCTGAAGTTCGTATATAGTTCACCCAGTCTTCCAGAAAGTGTGCTCCATACTTTGAGACCAGAAAGACCGTGGTGTTCTGAAATGAAGATGGAAGCAGTGGGAAAAGCAGAACAACTTGATTCAGAAGTTCCACCAAAGACTTCTGAAAAGCAGGAGACTGCTTCTGATGAAGACAGACCTATAGAACTCAAGACACAAACTCGGAAAGACAACATGCCCACTGCAGCAGGCTCTGTGGTGCTCTCTTCGATGCCTTGCTTACTGATGGAACTGAGGCGAGACTCCTTGGAGTCTCAGCTAGCATTTATGGAGAGCCATAAGCCAACGGATGGTCAAGTTTACGAGAGTGACTCTTCTATTCACTGCATGCTTTCTCCTTCTTCCAGCGGGCATTTGGCTGACTCGGATACGTTGTCTTCCACAGAAGAGAATGAGCACTGTCAGGCTGAAGCTGCTGTAGAGGGAGACTCTTCTGTGGTGTCTGGGGCTGCAGTTGGGAGGAAATCCAGGCGATCCAGGTCTGAAAGTGAAACTTCAACAATGGCTGCCAAGAAAAACCGACAGTCCAGTGATAAGCAGAATGGTCAAGTTACCAAGGTAAAAGGTTATCGAAGCAAAAAGCACAAAGAAAGAATCCGGCTCTTAAGACAGAAACGGGAGGCAGCTGCTCGCAGGAAGTACAACCTGCTGCAGGACAGCAGTACCAGTGATAGTGACCTGACGTGTGACTCGAGCATGAGCTCGTCAGATGATGATGAAGTTTCAGGGAGCAGCAAGACAATCACTGCAGAGATATCAGGTAGAGGATGTTTTTTAAACTGAACTGTAACACATCTGATGTTGTTTCTTGGCTGTCGTGCTAAATTAGATGAGTGACACTTGAGAAAGAACTGCAGCTCTGTAAATGTGAAGACTGCAGTATATTAACAAGACATGGGCAAATTTTAAAATCTGTTCTGAGATTTCAGTGCACTTTTGCACACCAACAAAGCATAGAAATGGTAAATTGGAGGAAGGGCTATCTTTGAATTCTGGAATTTTCAGATCTTTTCCTTTGTAAGCTTCTATGAAATCCTGTCAGTACTGTCAAATCCCATTAGAGTGTGATAATCTAGTAAATACATTCTTAAGATAAGTGGCAAGCTTTGCTTTAATACATTAAGACAACAGCTCAGCAGCTGTGTTAGAAATAACATGGCATATCTTTTGTTGTGTCACAGTAAGGCCCTGTTGATTATTGCACTTGCCATGTGCTTTCAGCTATACATTTCAGTGCATGACAAAGCTACTTAGCCTTATTGTAAGGTCTTGCAGATTGCAGCTGGTCACCTGTTTTAGGACTTAAATATGAGTTTGTTTACACAGGTGCCCAAGCTATATCCACCCCTAAATTTTCAGCATCTTAGACAAAGTTGTTACCATTTTCCTATATCATAAGGATCTATTATTTCTATACTTTTAATTTTCTGACACATCCATGTTAAGATTGGAGGCAGCAAATTAGAGGCCTTCTCATGATTTTATTAGCAAAAGAAAGATGAATTCAAGTTTTTTTTCTGCTGAGTCTGTTATTTTATTAGCTCAAGTGTCATGGACAGAATTTTGTGTGAATTATTCTTGCAGCATATTATTACATGGCAATCAAAAATAAAGTCACATAAAAATAAACTTTTTGGCTTGCCAATTTTTACTGGGTTATGTGGCTTTCTGCCTTTTGTGCTAGAAGGTTGGGGTTTTTTTGAGATATCAGCTTACATAGGGCAAGAACATTTAAAGGAAAACTGCAATAATTAGTCTTAAGTTGCTGAACTTTTTGCTAGATGAATTATTTAAAATATTTGCAGCAGATTTTACAAATAACTTTTAACTAACTTCATTATGGTGAATAATTCTGGCACCATGAGAAGTGGCATTTTCCCTACATTGCTAGAAAAGAAGTTAATGTGTATTATTAGTAAGTCTGGGAAAAACATAGTCCTGCTGTAATTATTGTGTAGTAAACTTTTAATAGAGATCTAAATTTATTTTTTTTTTTTTTTTTTACCAATTTAGTAGTTAGTCAAAGTTCTAGCTTTTGTAGTTTTGTGCCTTTCTATTTACTATATTTACACTTTGCTGGGCAATTAAAGCCTGATTTAAAGCCTGTCAAAGAAGACTTATTGAGTTCTGGGACAGGTTCCTCAGACCTTGAAAAACCCAAAACACACAATAAATCCCCCAGGTTATATTCTTTAAGTCATGAAATACCTTGTGACCCAGAAAGGCACCACATGGTATTTTCAGATCTTCTTAGATTTCTGACTTCCATTCTAGAGATCTGAAGCCACTCTAGGGTGCATTTTCTGTATCACTAGGCTTTTCTGTGTTTGAGCTCTTGGTCTTAACAGTGAGATGCTTGCAGTGAAAAGGTCCTATTGCAGTGTAGTGATGATTACACCAAGGCCCAATTTTACCTGTGATGGAGTGAAAAAAGCATCCTGAGGAACAATTACATTTATTCTTATTTCATAGCGCATATCATCTGCTTGATACTAAACTGCATTTAAAACATTAAAACTTTTGAGCTGTCCTTTTGGAATTAGGGGTAATATGTAACTGCCACATTGTCTTTTTCCTTTAAGTAAAAACGACTGTGGTTTGTGGGAAACAGTCTACAAGTAAAAAAGTAATCTCCATAGAGATAAGGACAAGGCTGGCCAAAAATGCATCCTGTGCTACTAGTGGGTTAATGAAATGTTGTGGTCTTAACAGATGCAGGGGAGCTGTGAATCTGAGTAAGACTCCCAGCTCTCTGTCACAGTGGTAGATTCACATACCGTCTGCGATCCCTCTTCTTGGAACTTGCAAAGTGCTTAACTTTTTTTTTTTTTTTTTTTATTACTAGAAAGCCATTTTAGAGCATAGAGCACTTAGCATTACACTATGAATATCCTCAAAATTTAGGGAATGAACACATAGTTAGGAAATAATACAGGGTATCAGAAAGCAAGAAGACTGTTGAGGTTTAAGCCCAGCTGATAACTCAGAACCACACAGCTGCTCACTCTCTCCCCCCCTTCTTCCCTCCCCCCACTCCCAGAGGGATGGGGAGGAGAATTGAAAGTATGTAAACCCCACGGGCTGAGATAAGAACAGCCCAATAAGTAAGGTACCATACAAAACTATTGCTACTACCACTAATAATAATATTTAAAAAGGAAATAACAAGGGGAGAGAATATAAAACTAAAAGAGGAAAAGAAAACAATAAACATATATGATGCACAATATAATTACTCACCACCTGCTGACAGATACCTATCCTGACCTGAGCAGCGAACTGGGCCTTGTGGGTGACTCCCCCCAGTTTATATACTGGGCATGATGTGCTGTCGTGTGAAATACCCCTTTGGCTAGTCTGGGTCAGGTGTCCTGTCTTTGCTTCCTCCTGGCTTCTTGTGCTTCTCCTCAGTGGCAGAGCATGAGACTGAAAAGTCCTTGATTGGGGTACACACTACTGAGCAACAACTAAAACATTGGTGTGTTATTAGTGTTGTTCTCAGGCTAAAGTCAAAATCACAGCACTGCACCAGCTACTAAGAAGGAGAAAAATGACTGCTACAGCTGAACCCAGGACATGATCCCTTTGCAAATTTCTTCACCCTTTAACTTGACATAACTTCCAAAACTATTGAGCTGTGAGTTTACAGATAAAGAGACAAATTAGGTAAATGCTAACATTTTTAGGCTTGATTTTCTTTTTAACCCTGAAGGCCACCAATAAAGATTGAATAAGGCTTGTTTTAAAAACTGCAAGGGAAACATTTGAAGCACTGATTTGCTGCTACTGTAAATTGTAAATATGCTATGAATGATGCCTTTTAAAAATAGTATTGCATGGTAACATATATTTCAATACACAGTTTCTTCAGTTTACAAAATTTGGTCAACTTTGAACATGCTAGTTCATTCTTAACTTTGAAAGCTTAGTTAGCTATCAGCATCAATAGTTTTTATTTAAATTGCAATTAAAGCTTACTCATTATTATAGAATCATAGAATAATTAGAGTTGGAATGGACCTTAAGATCATCTAGTTCCAACCCCCCTGCCATGGGCAGGGACACCTTGCACTAAACCATGTCACCAAAGGCTCCGTCCAACCTGGCTTTGAACACTGCTAGAGATGGAGCATTCACCACTTCCTTGGGCAGCCTGTTCCAGTGCCTCATCACCCTCACAGTTATTACTTAAAGGTGTTTGATTGTAAGCCTGTGGAAATCAGAAAGACTGTCATTTAAGTTACTTGATCTTAGGATAAGATCCCTGAATAAAGACAAATAAGCAGAATCATTGGATGTTCAGCACTAGGAGTATATGAACAGAAGAATTTTTTTTTTTTTTTCCAGGAAGGAAAATAGATTGAATATACAAAAGGAATCGCATTGTAGGAAAAAAGGTACAATTTTACTTAATTAATTTTAGTTAAAATGCCACTGGATATAAATTAGTTGCTGTAAAGTAATTTATTTTTGAGCAGAGGACCTGAATGCTGAATTTTTAGCCTGTCTCATAAGTAAACAGATGGGAGAGAAGACTTAAAAAGTAGGAGGTTTAATACAATGGTTTTAGCCCCTGACAGGCAGCATTGCTACTTCTCAGAAATAAGAGAATAACCCTGGACTTTGTTTAGCTGCTACTGAGGTATATGTATACCTCATTTAAATAGCTCCTACGAAGAATGTATTTTTTAATACTGTAATTTCATGTACACAGTGAGATCCCAATAAAGGTTTAGTGACTTATGGTTTTTATTAGTAAATATTTGCTTAGGATGTGCAATGATTTTTTCTCATTCTCAAGATAGTTTCTATTATTCTTAAACTAGAGGTTCCCACAGGTTTCACATTTATATATTAAATTGTCAGGTTCTGCAGTTGCTTTGTGTAGTTTAATGTGGTGCTTGTCTTGTTTCAGAATTGCTATAGGTAAAATTTGTGTGTTTGGACAGCATGCATATATTGTTTATTGCTCCTCAAATAGGTATAGAGCCTCTTTTTCTCGTTTTTTTTATTGCTTCCTAGAGGATTCCTGAGTGAACTCTAAACTTAAAAATATAGACACCGCTGCCTTTTCTTATTGATATGCAGAGTAAGAAAATGAGGATTTCCTTCTCTTCTTCCTGCTGAAGTTCTTCCTGATAATCCCAAAGCTGGTCATTTTAACTGTCTTTTTTTGATTGATAGAAGGAAGGAGAACAATTTCCTTCCAACTATATCCTGTTTTCTGCCTTGCCTAGAATTAGTGCTAGAAATGCTGCACAGCTGGTGGCTCATGCAATGAAGGGCATGCTTCCAGTTGGTGTGAGGTTGATCACTCCTATATGTCTTGTGGGCATCACCCGTGATGCAGCTGTGTCCATCACTCCTAGCAGAGGTTGCTTTCACCTTGTATACTAGGATAGCATTTGCATATCTTTTCATGTTCATGCATATGTTTGTGTTGTTTATTCTCTTCATTGGTGTTTAGTGTGTTTTCCAAAACTAGACCAAGAGCTTTGGGCTTGGCTACTTTAGATGCTGCAATCACTATATCAGCCTTTATCTCTCTTATATTATGTACAATTTTGTGTTTAACAGTCCATTATAAAAGGGTTCAAGTATGTAAGTAAAATAAGCATAATTATTAAGGTTTATTAGTTAAACAGTATTTTGTATCTCAGCGTAACAGAACTAAACATGTTATTGTGTAATGGTTTTGACACCTTCAGTTGAATTCAGAACAGAAATTTTAAGGGAATTGGACTAATTTGGTTTATTGGGGAAAAAAACACCCTACCTTTGTGACAGAATTGTCTGAGAATTCTAGAATAAAAATATTTTTGAAGTCAAAATTCCCATTATAACCTCAGTGAGTGTAATTTTTTTTCTTTTCTTTTATGATAATACTGTTGGTTAATATTTGCTAATTCCGTGACCCCCCCGTCATATCCAGGGGAAACAATTAGAAAAGTTGCTTTCCCGAGTTAACATGCCTTAATAAACATTATTATGTTCTTACTTAATGACGTTTTATCAAATGGCCTCAATGTCTTTAAAGCTGGCGTCAGTCGTGCTGGAGGAGCGACCAGGGAAATTCCAGGATCGCTCAACAGGGGTACCGTGTGGGATAGGAACTGCATAGGCAATGTCCTGGAAGAGGCCATGAACTGCTTTGCCAAGATGCAGAGGCAGAGGAGAAATTTCGCATGTGGATAGAAAAGCTAACTCGACTTGAAACGAACGAAGAAAGCAAGCAACAACTGGAGCTCAGGGAACCTAAAATTCAACTAGTTGACCAAAAAATCCCCCCTACCACAGTCAGGGGCTTTCATACAGAAGTCTGATAGCCAAGTACTTCCACAGCAGACATTTAATTCTTATGTGGGCTATCAAAATGTCGATGCTATGCTAGAGTTTCCAGTGACTTTTAATAACAGTTTTTCACCTATCTTTCCAGAGAATGGGAATATTGCAGAGCCTGATTTGAATCAATTATAAGCTTTAAAAAAAAAAATCATCTTTGCAATCCTGATGTTACTTCAGATTATGATAAAAACAAGGTTTGCTTTTATCTGTATTTGTTTTGTTTTTCTCTTTTGGGTTTTATTACCATGGTATTGTTTTGTTTACTTTATAGAGACTATATATGTAGTTAACCCTCCCCCCCAGTATACCCACATACATGTGCCAACACACACATGCCTTTAAGGGGGGGGGGAACAACCACCCTAAGCTTTCATCACCAAACTTGGGAAAACATAACTTAAAATCCTTGATTAGCTACCTCAAAATCAGTAGAGCTATGTTTGCTACAATAGGAGCATTCAGAGTATTCATCCAAATGCTCTTTTTGCATGTTAAAACATTTATATAAGGAAATAAGCTTTATATTTAGAGATGTAAAGTACCCTAGAGAACCAGACTAGATACAGACCTTGACTAGATACAGACATTTACTTAACTATCTGTTTACTCCCACGTTTTGCTGCTTGAACATGTCACGCATTAGTTTTTTCTTCTTCCTTTATAGGCAGAAGTAATAAATAAGCTCACCCTTAACTATATATAAAAAATGTGCACAACTGATTTTTGTCTCCCACTTAGTAGTTCATTTTCTGTCCAGAGTTTTTATTAATGTCATTGCTGTGTCACACGTGGCATATTTATGGAACTAGCTGTCTTATATTGTGAGTGCAAATATGGACATATATATGTGTTCAGTATGGATGGAAGTCATCTCTAATTTTAGGTGTCTAGTTTGCTGTTCTGTGGATCTCCTTCTGAGTCAATGGGAAGAAGTAAGCACCTAGAGAGGATACCTCCAGCAGTGTCTTTCTTTTCCGTTATTTGTCTAAACCTCGCTTACAGTTTAGGATAGATAACTTTTGGCTGAAGTGAGATGAATCACACCCAACTACATGTGCATGGATGAGCTGAGCACACAAGGCATAAAAATAGTCATGTCAGTCCTAAAATAAGCAGCTGTCGGTGGATGGATTGAGCCTTGGCACAGGAATTTAAAGTAAGGCTTGACAGTCGGATTAGTAAACACTGTGGTGGTCCAAAGGGATGGGTTGCTGTCATGGTTTAAGCCCAGCCAGTAACTCAGAACCACACAGGTGTCTTGTCTCTTGTTTCCTCTGGGCTTCCCATGCCACTCCTCACTGGCAGAGCATGAGAGAGTGGAAAGTCCTTGATCGGAGTAAACATTACTTAGCAATAACTAAAAACAAAGGTGTTATCAGTGTTCTCAGGCTAAAGTCAGAACCACAGCACTGCACCAGCTACTAAGAAGGAGAAAAATGACTGCTACAGCTGAACCCAGGACAGTTGCTGGTCTGGATCAGACAGCATGAACTTGTTCTGAACTATGTTTGAATGCCACTGAAACCATTATTTACTTGTGATGGGGAATGTCAGAACACTAGTTTCATTTAAATAATATTATTATTGTGTGGATTTTATTTTTTTTTTATATTGATTGGTGTTCTTAATAGGCCGACTTGAAACTGTGATGTTTAAAGTAGGATTAATTTAAAATGTATATCAGAAATCTCTATTTAATTCTTACTATTATCAGTACAAATGGATTTTTTTGGTCACTTCATTAAGGCCTTTCTTCATCAGCAGTTACAACTTGCTAAAAGTTTCTAATGCAAATGAAATAAAAATTCTAATAAAGTCAACTAAAATTCTGCATAGACATAATTTAAGTAGAGAGAACACCGTAGGTCTCTCTTAGCTCTGTTATTTTACTATTTAAACCACAGTCACATTTTCCCCCTGATTATTTTAGTGTAATTCCTTTTCTTCCTGTTGGAAGTAACCACTGTATGTTCTATACATCTGGGTTTGGGTTTTTTTTTGGGGGGGAGGGTTGTGTGTGTGTGGTTTGGGTTTTTTTGCTAGGTGGGCTTTGTTTGGGCTTTGTTTTTTTCTTTCTTTTGTGTTATTTTCCCCTCCCCCTTCCCTAAAGTTAGTGGGAGTTTTTCCATCAATTTATATGGGCGATTGGGTCAAACCTGTAACAGGAACTCAAGAAATGTTTTTTGTTATCAGTATAATACTAACACTGGTGTGTTAACATTATTCTTGGCCCAGACTTTTTTTTTTTAAGTATGTGATGTGGAAAAAAACAAACTGAAACAAAACAACAACAACAAAAAGCCCCAAACCAAACCAAAAAACCCTATGAGGTTAGAGAGCTGTTTTAATTTCAGAGTAACTGTTTGAAAGACTATGCAGGAGATAACTTTTAAGTACTGGAATAAATTCTTTACAGATTTTGATACAAAGATTTTGATATGAACTTGTAAGAAAACTTCCTCATCTGAAACTGAGCATTTCAGGTAAAAGTTAAATGAGTTATTTTATGTTCAATTGCAATTTAATAAACTTGTCCTCATATGTTTAAAATTTAAGATCCTTTAGGGAAGATTATGTGCTGATATTGAAAAATATTTGGATCCTTCTGGTGTTTATAGATTTATACACACACACACACACACACCTTTATGCCAATAGTAAGAACAGCATATTTTAAAGCATGACGATTTTACAATTCTTCCCATGCATGCAGAAGCAACTTTTTGCAGTGACTGGTTTCTTTTAATGTGTAAGAGTCACTGATCTCAGTATGTAAAATTATTCCAAGGCACCCAGAAGACTGAGGGAATAGTTCATATTACGTATAATTTTAATTTAATTTCCCCACAAAAGCTACCTAGTGTTAAGAACACCTGTGCAAGACCAATGGTTGGAAATGGTTTTGTAAATGGTAAATATTACTCTGTTGGGTTGCTCTTTTCACTTGCCTGAAAACTGGAGCCAGATCTTCAGCTGTCATAAATCACCTCCTTTGAAATGAAAATTGTGTGTTGATTTACACAACAAAGGTGGAACCCCACCTTTCTGTTATTCAGGTGTAGTATGACCTACTGGATGAAGGATTTGGCAGGCTGCACAATTAAACAGGAGCATCTCTCTTGCTTTGTAATGTGAATTTGAAAGATGCAGAGCATTGAAGAAACAAGCCTTCATATACCAATCCTAGTGCTGAATGTATTTTAAACCTGTGTGGCCACAGGCTTTGGCATCTCTGAGAAAACAGATTCCCAATATGTAATTTCAGATTTATTTTTTTTTCTGGAAATATTTTTGTTATATTATATGGCTGCAGTTAAGTTTGTCATGATTTCTATTATAAGCTCTTATTTTCAAAGGGCTTTGACTAGAAACTTTCAGGGAGTTAAAATTTCTTCAGCTGAAATTTTGAGATAAATTATAATGTCATCCATTCTGTATTTCATTAAAGTAGTCTGGCCTTATTTAAGACTATTTTTTGGTTATCAGAAGGAAACACTTCAAATTTCCAAACAAGAGTTACATTTTGAATGTATGCTCACATCTCAACAAGTTACTTCAATACCAGCAAATTTAACGAGTAGAGAAGAATACAGTAGGAGTTTTGCCACAGATGTGGAGAATCACAGATGATAATTTAGAGTTTCTCTAATTGTCCTAGCTTTTATACTTAAGGGTGGAGTACAGAAACTAGAAGGTTTTTTTAAAGGATTTCTCTTACTGCTTGAAGAAGTAAATGCCTCAAGTCAGATCATCTGGTGCAGGCTGGAAGATGGTGCCAGTTTAAACCCAACTGGCCTATCCAAGTTCATATATATATTGCTATTTTTAATATTGAATTATGTTTTCCATGCAGCAGCTGTTTTTGCATGGGGCAATTGAACACCCATATAACTGTGGAGTCAGGATTTAGTAGCAGGTAAAGCACAGCTACTTTGTTAGCTTTTCTTTTTTTTTGCAAATGCAAAAGAAATGTCTTCAAATATCAATAAATACAAACTGGCAATTCACTAAATGAAAAATTAAAGGATATGCTCCTAGAATTGGACCATATGTAGGAGTCCTTGGCAGTTCCAGGGGCTTTAGTGTGCAGTGTTTTTGCAGGCTTAGGCTGCAAGTTCTTCCTCAGGGATTTGTGCTGCTTCCCTCCCTCAAATGGGGTCTGCAGGAAATCCCACCCTTCACACATTGTTTTATCTGAAACATTTGAATTTTCAGGTTTTATGGGGGGGGGGGGGGGGAAGGTAACATACAACACATTCAAACAAAGGCAGTTAAACTTTATTTGGTGTTTCTATTGAAAAAAGAAAAAAAAAGATGGGGGGAGGAAAGGAAAAAATTCTTAAAACTTTAAGGTGTACTGCTCTTTGGTGTTATTTTTAACAGTATTAGGACAAAATAATTTGGTCAGAAATATACATCTCTTTTTAAGTCAACAGAATCTTTTAGTGTTTTTGTTGGATTGTTATGTTATTTTTTCTGAGCTGCTAGAGTTAAGACTGGAGAACCAATCTTCACTTCAATGAAACGGGATTATATTTGGCAGTTATTTTACAAATTGAAATATATTTATTATCACTGACTTCTCTTGTTAATATATTTTGTCTCTTCCTGTATCCACATACTGTAAATATTTTTTATTAAAAAAAAATATTTCAAGTGTATTAAGAAATTCAATCCTAGCTCCATTAAAACCAGTAGAAAATTTCTACTAATTTCAGTGGGCTTATCATTTCAACTCATTAGAATTTGAATTTATTCTGCAGGTTTTGGTTAGAGAATCCTTCAGCTGATTTTAAGGGGAGTCTGCCTCATGAGTGTGTGTAAATCAGGCCAGTTAAGTAGATGTTTTTAAAATAACTGAGGCCTGCACTGTGACTACTGCAGTCACATTTGGAAGTATTAGAACAAATGCACTGTGTAATTTGTACTGTAGAAGCTAAAATATTCAGGCTGATTGATAGAGATGGACAGTAGCTTGAAAAGCATAAAGCTAGAAATCAGTCTCACAAATTTTATTAGTCTCATAGTATTAGATCAGCAAAATGAAGACACATGGAAAATAGGCTTATTAAGTTATAAGTGAATTGATGTGCTTTGTGAAATCTCACAGACTGACCAAGCAAGGGGTTAGTCTGGACCATCACAAGTTTTGCATCAAAACTGTATTACTCATTCCATGAGAAGAGATGAAGTTCATACATGCAAAAACGTAATGCTTTCTGGAAGGGTGCACGTTTGCCTGCCTTTTCCTAATGTAAGCTGTATTTACATAGGAAATTGTTTTGGGGTTTTTTTGACTGTCATATATCTATGTCAGAGTAGGGTGTGATGGTTTCCAAAACCCTCCTGATACACTTTTGCAAGTAAAACTGTGGAAGAGATCTGGCTAATCTATCTGCTTCCATAATCAATAAATCATTAGGTGGCATCAGGGAAAATAAATCTTATCATGAGATATAAAGTGTATGCCACTTCCTGATATTTTCAATACACAGCCATGTTCCACATACCTTTGCTTAATGCACAATAAAACATACTTTATTATGTCTTTATATATAGTTAAAACAAATCCAAGATATTTTCCATCTAGCCATCAAAAAGCCTGAAAGAATGAATGTTGATCAGCAAGACTTGAATTTTTGAGATCTTTTTTGATGCAATAGATTAAAAATGATCCCATCTGAGAACAGATACTCATTTGATCATGTTGTTTTGATTTTATTATTATGATAAAAAAACAAGCACAAAAGCTTTACTGTATGAAATGAAGGAAAATGTGAGGAAAGTGGATTCATTGATAAAGTTCACTTTATGATTTTAGAGAGCATGTTGTTGCATTGCTATTGTTTTTATTGTATTTACAATGTATTCTTTGTCTAACCCTGTAAATTTTGAAATGTAACTACTGTAACTTGAAATAAATAAATATAAATAGTAATGAAGTGTTTCATGTTGCTAAACAGCATAAAAAAGCACAGATCTCTTTCACCCCCACCCACCTTTGAGAATTGTTTTAGGGTTCAGCTAGTTTATTCTGTTTGAACTGCACATACTTTATGAAACCGCAGCAGCTCTAGATCATGTTTTAACATCAGGTTTGTGGTGCTTATCTAAAAGAAAAAGACTGACACTTCAGCCTGGAGTCTTATATATGATGAAGCCTTTCTATTTGGATCAAAAGTTACTCAAGTGTCTACTGTAAAACTACTTTGGCAAGTCACTTAAGATGAATCATATTTTGTGTGCCAAAACCTAGAAATTATTTCAATTACTGTAGTGATCATCTGATTTTAAAATTGATATAGGTATTAAAGTGCATTCTATATTTTCTTAATTGTGAAGTAAATGGAGTTATCATATCTTAAATTTAAATGTCAGGTGTAATTGAGGGCATTCTTAGATCTTTTATTATTTTAAAATGTCTCAGTATTCTCTTTTGCTACATAAAAAATAATTGTTATTTAGTTTAGAGTACTGAGATTGAGACAAAGCAGTGCCTACATTCACAGTAAAGATGTAGAAGTGAGGCTGGAAGCAGTCATGTCTCCTTGGGCTTCCCAGGTGGCCTCAGTGCATTATCTTTTTAGCTTTTTCACGTTTCACAAAAGCGTTCCTAAACACTATTTCTAAACTCAATAATTTACCAGTTAAAAATAGCTCAGTAATTTGAGGGGAATATTGTTTTCAGCAAAGCTGAATTCCTTTGCTTGTTAGCGCTGAGCAAGCTGCAAATCTCTGCTTGCCTCAGTTTCCCCCATAGGCAAATCATAGAATAGTTAGAAATGGAGGTTAATAACTACCTTGGAGCTCTTTGAGATTCCCTAATGGAAAACTTTTTGTAAGAATAAAGTGCTTTAATTATTATTGTTATTATTATTATACCTGTTTTGTATATTTTAAAGCTTAGCTTATTCACACCTAAATAAAGCTCCACATCTCCTCATTACAAAGACACTGATGACCATCAAAGTTAGACTTTTAATTTGGAAATTTTTTCAATCAGGATAATTCTCTGGAGATTTTTCTACTGCTTGTAGAGAAAATATAGTGAAGTTTAAATCCCATCCTAGAATTCATCTTGCTGTACTTCAGCAGTGTAAAAGTCAGGTGCCTTGTCAGAAGTGGTTGTCTGAATTCTTTCTGTTTACTGGGGAAGGAGGAGAGATGATGATGCTCCAGGCTGCAGTTTCCAGGCTGGGATTACTTAACCCTGAAGTGCCTCTTTGGCTACAGTGGGAGGGAGTTTAAGTGATGAGCTTTGCACTACATGCCTAAATTTAAGAAAGCTAAAGAGAAATAATGACTTAACAGACTAGAATCCCCATTCAGGCTCTGCTAGCTAATATCTTTTTTTTTTCCTATGATAAAGTACTGCTGTGCATTGATACACAGCTGTTGCAGTGCAAAGGTATGGTGCTGGATCACTGCTTTTAACCTATAGCTGCAATTTTACAGTTGATTCCCCCTTTTTGCTTGTGCTGCCATTATAATGAATAAGGGTTAATAGGAGTGTGCATCTTACAACAGTTTAGACTGCTGAATATTGAGATGTGGCTCTATGAAAAGAATGAGAGTGGCTACCAGATAAGAAATAATTTAATTTTCTATGTTGCAAGCTTAAAATGAAAGTTGGTATGCGTAGACCTGGGGTTTTGTGCATGTGGCTTCTGATACAGTTGTCCTGAGAGGAATTAGTTTTGATGATCTGTGTAAATTAAGGGAGAATTGGAATTGGACACTTGGAAACACTGTCCCCATGATGACTTATGCCTCTGAATTATTAAAAAAAAAAAAAAGGCAAGCAAAGAAAGCAGTCTTTCTCTCCCCCTGTTAAAGCTGTATTTTGCTGATGATACTTATTAACTTTCAGCCTTGCATTTTCCAAGAATTTATTGTTTTAGGAATGAATTAAAGCTTATCACCAGGGAAATGTAAGCCTTCCAGCTACCTTGGCTTCTCAAAAGATGCAATTTTTCTTACATTGATTGTTTAAATTACTGACTAGAGAACCTCTTAATTTTGTTACATTAAATTTGGATTCTGGCATGGTTTGTTTTGTGTCTGTATTTTTTTTATCTGTTGAAATCATGTTAGTCAGTAATTATGAGGAGTGGCTCTATTGTAAAGAAAAGCTGATAAATTACAACTATGATCATAGTTAATCCATTAAACTTTTCAACCTGAAAGCATTTTTTCACTTATTTCCTAGCTGAATCCAGTTTTCCTTATTTCATGGTATCACACATTCACTTTGTATCACATCACATAGTTGGCTGGGGAAGTATTATTTATTTCCAAATTTAACCCCTCCTGTCCCATCCTTGTAGCAATGAAAAGGAAACAGGCTTTGGGGAATGGAGGAACTTAGAGGAGTTTTTAAAATATGCCTTCACTGTAACTTTCATCTAGTTGTAGTTGTCTACAACTTAATTATTGTTTATTTACCTTTTTTTTTAAGCATATGTAAGCATTTATTATTTCTTCTTTGATACATGCTGGAAATCCTAGGATTTGTTGCAGTGTTCTAGCCATTATCTTGGCCTCAGTCATTTACTGGTGACAGGTATGGATAACCCTGGTGTCGGGGGCCCTTCACTTCCAAATCTGTTCCTGAATGGCAAGGCTGAGAAAAGCAAAAATAGATCTCTGCTGTGATTGCTTTGTAAATAGGCAGCTTGTTTTTTCCAGATTGTTAAATTGGTGGCTATTACACTGATAAATATAAGTATAGTATGTAAATTATATTGAAAATATTTTAGTCTGATGTATACTATATTTAAGCTAAGTTATAAGGTGTGCTGTTTGGAAGTGTGGAAGATACAAGAGTGGAACTACAGATAACAAGTTTATGCTTGTATTTCCTACTGATGAAGATTTCCACACAAGTTATTGCTATGGGTAGGTGATGAGAATATCACTCTGCATGTATATACATTTATTAGATATTTTTGCATGATTATACATGTAGAAGTGGTACAATTTTGACTTGAGACTCTTGGTGCCTTTTGTCCAATTATAATTTTACTCGTGTAGACATTTCTGGAATCAAATTTCACTTCTGCTTTTGGAGATCTTGGTAAGAAGTGAGAGAAGCAAAGACCTGAAGGAACAGTGCATAGCTCCTGAAATTTTAGATAACCTACTGAAAAAATGGTCAAATAGTCAATATTGTACTTGACCCTCGTATCTTCTGCACTCAACTGTTTATTTTTATAGATCACATTATATGTTCATGCTGAACTCTGATGATAAGAATGAAAGAAAACATGCCTCTTGTGATTCATTCTAGTTGTAACTTCTGCATGTAATTTAATTATCAGCTGTCACACATGACACAAACTGAACTTCAGCCAGCTGAATTTTGAACTTGGTATTCCATTATTTTGTCTTTTAAAAAGACAAGGATTGCCTTTCAGTTAATTATCAGGACTTCTTTTTCAGTCATAATCATGTGTTTCATGTTGTGAACAGTTTGGTCTTTAATACATTGGCTTTTACCCATTTATTTTTGTTGGGTCTGGTTTAAGTTTGTAATATAACATTGGTTTGTGAAATTGTTTTGGAGGCAGGTCTGATGAGAAATATTTTGTGAATTTCTTCATACCTTTTTGCAAAACTGATCTTTAGTATGACTTAAGCAATATGCCCTAACATGATTTCACCAGGGTAATCTCAAGGGAACAACCTATTAGGGAAACACTGTAATGTTGCTCCATTTCTCTTTTGGTAAGGAAGACAGGTGTATAAGTCTAAATATTCTTTAGAAAGTTAAATTTCAATGTATCTTCTAGTAATTTAGTTTTCTTCTTCAGCCAGATTTGGCATACAAGGTTTTACTTAACTCAAAAAACTTAAAGCTAACGAAGTGCAGGCTCTGTGGTACCTTGGGCTCAAGCTATTTCATACTCTCCTGGAGCATGTGAATACATATGTCAAGGCAAATTTCACTTATCCCTAATAAAGCAAAGGTAATAAGGTAGAAAGACAGCTTGTATAACTACTCAATCAGTTGTTACCAAGTCTGTGGGATTATGGAATTAAAATTGCATTTCACAGGTATAAACCTATTTATCTTTCTAAAGACATACTTCAGAAGTTGAATTTTACTGTTTGAAAAAATGTAACTGAACCACCATCTCTGCAAGACTTTCAACCATTAATAGCAGCATTAATCTGTCACTGTTTAAAAATGTAGTTCTGGAAAGACAGCTTTCCATCTTTTTTTTTTTTTTTTGTGGAATACAAAAGGAACAGGAGAGAATTTTTTATCTGATAGTTTGAACAAGCAGGGCTTTGCAAGAAAAGAATTCTAAAGACCAAGAAGTCTTTTCATTTTATTCTTTGTGACTTTTAAATACTTCTTTAGTCATTCTGAAACTCTGAAGGTCCTATCTTACTAAGTGCGTTATTAGTTTATGATTATTTTATATTATCCCATGCAAATTATACCCTCTATGTATCATACCCATAACAATAATGTCCTGCAAACCCTCAACTGCCAGAACTTTCTTGGAGTTAAAGAATTGCAGTAGCAAAGATGTTTATCTATTTCATACTCATTTTTGTGGATGAAGTCTTGGCCCAAAGGAAGTTTTGATTCTCTCATATGGGGAGTGGAAACTCCGACCACTTTCATCCACCCTTAATTGGTAAGCTGTAGCTGAGACAAAGCATTTGAGTTAAAATATGCATTCTTTCAGAATTGCAATGTTTATCTGTTCTCTCTGCTGCTTTGTCTTGATTTTTTACTTTTTTCTGAGTCTTTTCTGTTTCTAGAATGCTTTCCAGTTAGAATTTTCATTCCTCACAAAGAAAATAGTCTGCCCTAACAAAATAGACCAAAAATATCTTTTTGTTATTCTTCAAGAATAGATTTCATGTAAGGCATTCTCTCCCTCTTTCCACCTTCACTTTGGTGGCCAAAAATGCATATGGTAATCATATAAAATTAAAAGCATATTTATCACTGCACATTATAGTTTTAGTTCTTGCTACTCTTGATCTTTAAAAAAACAACACCAAACAATGTTTCATCTTTAAAAATTCCCCTGCCCTTGATGGGTAAATGTTATGAAAGGGAAGTGGCCTGATGATAACTTAAACAGGGGAAGTTCAGGTTAGGTATAAGGAAGAAGTTCTTTATTGTGAGGGTGGTGAGGCACTGGAACAGGTTTTCCAAAGAAGTGGTAAATGCTCCATCCTTGGCAGCGTTCAAGGCCAGGTTGGACAGAGTCTTGGGCAACATGATCTAGTGTGAGGTGTCACTGCCCATAGCAGGGAGGTTGGAACTAGGTGATCTTCAGTTAGTTTCCAACCCTAACTATTCTATGATTCTATGTTAAATTTATTGTCACTGGATCAATTATATAAAAAAGTTTTATTCAGTCAACCACAATGTAAGATATCACTTGAGTTTTGTAAATTTTTCTAGATGTCTTGCCAAATTTTATGTCCTGTAACTTATTATTTTTTATTTTAAACTGAAGGTTTTATCCTTTTAAGATTGTAATTGTAACATTGTCAGATATGGAGATGTTTATGTGTTAATGCAAAAGATAATACACAAATAACTGATACATTGATAAACATGTTTTTCTTATATTTGTGTTTTCTGTGTATGCAAACGTTAAAATGTCTCTAATCTCAGACTATGTTCATTAACTGAAGTTTAAGAATTCATATAATTTATAGTTCTTTAAGGGCTTCGCATAGGAGATAGATAGTATTAATCCTTAAACAAATTATTTGTACTTATAAAGATGTCTTTCACAGTATGCTGACTTCTAATCCATGTTGCTTTACTCTCCTTCTGCAGATGGACCTCCAGTTGTAGCTCATTATGATATATCAGACACAAATTCAGACCCAGAAGTGGTAAATGTGGACAATCTGTTGGCTGCTGCAGTAGTTCAAAAGCACAGTAATTCTTTAGGAAATCAAGACTCGGGATCTGCCTGGAGAACCAGAGGGCTGCTAGATGAACTGGGCACTGATACAGGTTTGCTTAAATTCACTTCCTCTAACATTTGTTCCAGCATCTCAGCTGGTGTCTCTCCCTTTCTTCCTTTCAGCATTTTTGTAGTTTACACAGCTTGAAATGCTCCCTGTGTGGATTTTGCAATAAAACAGTACAGGTGCTTATTAAAAAGGCCTGACATTTATTCCAAGTTACAACTGATAAAAACTGACAAAGATTCCTGCAATGTATTTTTAACTCCAGTTTTCTTAATTATTTTTTTCTCCTTCTTTTCCCTCTAATTACTACTTGGAACTTAGGTCTGGGGTTTTGGTGGTGGGTTTTTTTTTAAATTAAAGTGAGATAAGCTTGTTACTGAATTGTTGATTATGACAACACATGCCACCAGCTAGTAAACCATTCATAATCTCATTTTAAGTAATGCAATTGTCTATTTCTTTTAAAAAGCATTAATTATTCCCGTATTCTATCTGCATTTTTAACATATCTTAGAAAATTGGACCATCAGATAAAGATGAAGGGTGAAAAGGTGATAAGGGTGGTAAGTAGGCTTAGCATCAGGAGACAGCAAAAAAAAATCCTTCAAGAAAGCAAGAACATGAATACTGTGGAAGAATTCAGAGTTCATGTAGCTTGTAAACGCTGTTCAGCTTCACTAAGTGCTTGCAACTCTTCAGTAACAAAAGAGTTAAACCACAATATGAAATGCTACTGTGTTCTGGATGCAGAGTTAACAGGGAATGTTTCCTATCAACTTCATCTCATAGCCTTCTATGCCAACATACTGCCTTCCTTTCCACTAATTTTTTTAATACCCATGTTAAGAATTTTAGCTCTGTAAAACAAGGAGTCTTGCCTTGCACAGCAGTTTTTTGTTTCATGTTGTGTTTTCCAAATGTAAGCCTGCCAAAGGCACCTGCATTGGAAGTGTCCTGGTGGCTCTGAGCTACTTTTCAATGTCTATAAAGCTTAAAGAAATGCAAATATGTGGCTGATTTTGAAAAAGGTGTTCCATTATTATAGAGTGGTGTCGTGGTTTAAACAAAGTCACCCATAAATCACGCAGTCGCTCTTTCACTCCCCCCCCTTTTTGCCCTCCCCCTACTCCCGGAGGGACGGAGAGGAGAATCAAAAAGAATGCAACTCCCACGGGTTGAGATAAGAACAGTTTAGTAACTAAGGTATAACACAAATCACTACTGCTACCACCAATAATAATAATGATGAAGGAAATAACAAGGGAAGAGAATACAACACCTAAGCACCAGCCGACCGATAACTCCCCCAACCCCACCCAACCGAGCACCGAACAATACCTACTCCAACCCCGCAGTGCCTTAGCCCTTCTGGGTAACTCCCCGTTGCCTCCTGGGCATGATGTGCTGTGGTATGGAATACTTCTTTGGCTAGTTTGGGTCAGGTGTCCTGTCTCTGCTTCCTCCCGGCTTTCCCTTCTCCCTGGCAGAGCATGAGGCTCAGAAAGTCCTTGGTCAGACTAAAACATTTGTGTTATCAGCTCTGTTCCCAGGCTGAAAGTCAAAACTACAGCGCTGCACCAGCTACTAAGAAGGAGAAAAATGACTGCTACTGCTGAACCCAGGACAAGTGGACAGGTCCATTTTGTTTGAATATGAGAATCTCTGTTGCATTATTTTCACAGTGGTCTATGGCTGGATGTTCTTCCAGCCTTTTTGAAGCTAGCCGGTATTTTCCAAGCTCACTGGGACTGTTTGCAGGAGATCAGCTGACTGATAGTTAGCTGTTTGACTTATAACAAGCCCAATCCTTTACTAAGTGATTTATTAAATTATTAGAACAGTTGAAATTGACTTTATTATATATATATAATGGATTGGTACTTCAAAGTAGTGTAAGGAAATAAAAAGTAATGTTTCTTGCCAAGCTTTCTTCCACTTTCTGCTTACGATTACATCATGCTTCAAGCCCACCCGGTGACTCAGAACCATGCAGCCACTCACTCACTCCCCCCCCTTCTTCCCTTCTGCTCCCGGAGGGATGGGGAGGAGAATCAAAAGAATGTAAATCCCATGGTGTCCTGGGTTCAGCAATAGCAGTCAAATGCTCTGGGTTGAGATAAGAACAGTCCAGTAACTAAGGTATAACACAAACCTACTACTACTACCACCAATAATAAAAATAGTAAGGGAAATAACAAGGGGAGAGAATATAAAACTAAAACGGAAAAAAAAAAGAAAACAATAAACACAAGTGATGTGCAATATAATTCACTCACTGAATACCTATATTCAGTATATACCTATATATACCTATACCATACCTAGCCCGACTACACTATACAAGTTGTTTTTCGTGCCTTTCATTTGCTTTTCTTCTTGCATATATGGGTGACTGATACCGGCATGGACTGATCTTTTAGTTCAGTTATATCTTTCACTGGAGTTGGAATGTCTGCAGTGTCTGTCACTGGGGTTGGTGCTGCTGCAGTGTCATTGGAGTTGTACTGGCTGCAGTGTCTTTCACTAGGGTTGAAGTGGCTGCAATGTCTGTTGCTGAGGTTTGAGTAGCTGCTTACTTGTCGCTAGAGTTGGGGTAAGTACTGTGCTTGGAGATGGAGTATCTGCAGTCTGTTGCTGTCAGGGTTTGAGTAGCTGCTGTTCTTGTAACTGGAGTTGGGGGAACTGCTGTGCTTAGGGTTTGAGTAGTTGTGTTGTCTGTTGCTTTGCCATGAGATCCAGAGGCATCTTTTTCCTGCTCTTTACAGAACAGGGCTCTGTAGGCGTAGGCCAAACCCCAGCACATTGCTGTAAGTTGTCCCTCTCTGATATTGCCAGGACAACAGCACACCTTGTCTAAGTGTTCTGCTAATTTTTCCAGATTCTGCATTTGCTTAGGAGTGAAATTCCAAAGCACTGGCCTAGGAGCTTGCCCATATGATCCCATACACTCTGCCACTCATGACTGTACAGCCTCAGGGAAGATCTCTTGGTGGTATTCTTAAATAGTTATTTATCCTTAGACAAGACCCAACCCAGACCCTGCTTAGCTTCTGAGACTGGTGAAGCTCAGGAGTAGCTGGTAACTCAAAACCACACAGACACTTGCTCACTCCCACACTTCTTCCTCCCCCCGCTCCTTCCTTCCTCCCCCTGCTCCCAGGCAGATGGGGAGGAGAACCGAAAGAATCTAAATCCCACGGGTTGATCTAAGAACAGTCCAGTAACTAAAGTATAATACAAAACTACTACTACTACCACCAATAATAATAATGATAAAGGAAATAACAAGGGGAGAGAATATAAAACCAAAAGGGGAAAAGGAAAAGAAAACAATAAACACAAGTGATGTACAATGCAATTGCTCACCACCTGCCAACTGATACCCAGCCCGACCCGAGCAGTGATCTGGGCTTTCCGGGAAACTCCCCCCAGTTTATATACTGGGCATAACATGCTGTGGTATGGAATACCCATTTGGCTAGTTTGGGTCAGGTGACCTGTCTCTGCTTCCTCCTGGCTTCCTGTGTCCCTCTTCACTGGCAGATCATGAGACTGAAAAGTCCTTAACCGGAGTAAGCATTACTTAACAATAACTAAAAACATTGGTGTATTATCAGCATTGTTCTCAGACTGAAGTTGAAAACACAGCACTGCACCAGCTACTAAGAAGGAGAAAAAATAACTGTTACAGCTGAACACAGGATAGAGTACAATGCTGCACTGCAGGTAGAAATTTGTGTTCTTTCTTCCGCCTTTATCCAAGGGGACTTGCAAGGAGGAGGTTGTCAAGTAAAAGAAAATTTCAGTAAGTTTCTTCATCCCTGATACTATGGGAACACGTCCATATGAACTTGATCCTGGTGATATAGCCATGTCACAATCTAAAAGGTTGAATCTCTCTTTCTTCCTGCATGCACCTTTCCCAGAGCCCTGCAGCCTTGGTACACTTCTGACTGCATGTTTGTCAGTACTGGCCTTTTCTGACAATGTGCAGGATTGCGCATTTGGAAAACATAGTTTTCAAATCTTGCATCTTATTCACAAATATAATATTCAGCTATTATCTATTTTAACAGACATTAACTGATGTGTTTCCATGGTAAAATAACAACATAAGCTAAGTGAAAAATCTTATTAGGACAAACTATCAAATCTTTGTGCATGGACAAATATTTTGGGCTTTTTTGCAAGCACTGTTGTAGGGCAACCAAAATATTTCCTTTGGGCATCATCCTAATGTTTGTGCAAAGAAATTAAAAGCAAAGGCATGTTATTAGGCATGAAATTTGTATTGCCAGAGTCTGTAAATCTATCTGTATGCTGTAATCCTGATATACACTCAGCTACTATTGCAGTATTTGCTCTGCTAATCATGGCTTCTCTACTGCTAATTATCTTTTTGTTCATAGAATCATAGAATCATAGAATAGTTAAGGTTGGAAAGGACCTTTAGATTGTCTAGTTCCAACCCCCCTGCCATGGGCAGGGACACCTCACACTAAACCATGTCACTCTGTCCAACCTGACCGCCAGGGGTGGAGCATTCACAACTTCCCTGGGCAACCCATTCCAGTCCATCACCACCCTCACAGTAAAGAACTTCTTCCATATATCTAATCTAAGCTTCACCTGTTTAAGTTTTAACCTATTATCCCGTGTCCTATTACTACAGTCCCTAGTGAAGAGTCCATCCACAGCATCCTTATAGCCCCCCTTCAGATACTGGAAGGCTGCTCTGAGGTCTCCACACAGCCTTCTCTTCTCCAGGCTGAACACCCCCAACTTTCTCAGCCTATCCTCATACGGGAGGTGCTCCAGCCCCCGATCATCCTCATGGCCCTCCTCTGGACTTGTTCCAGCAGTTCCATGTCCTTTTTATGTTGAGGACACCAGAACTGCACACAATACTCCAGGTGATGTCTCACAAGAGCAGAGTAGAGGGGCAGGATCACCTCCTTCAACCTGCTGGTCACGCTCCTCTTGGTGCAGCCCAGGATAAGGTTGGCTTTCTGGGCTACGAGCGCACACTGCTGGCCCATGTTCATTTTCTCATCGACCAGCACCCCCAAGTCCTTCTCTGCAGGGCCGCTCTGAATCTCTTCTTTGCCCAGTCTGTAGCTGTGCCTGGGATTGCTCTGACCCAGGTGTAGGACCTTGCACTTGTCGTGGTTGAACTTCATAAGGTTGGCATCAACCCACCTCACAAGCGTGTTGAGGCCCCTCTGGATGGCATTCCTTCTCTCCAGCATATCAACCAAACCACACAGCTTGGTGACATTGGCAAACTTGCTGAGGGCGCACTCAATCCCACTGTCCATGTCAGCGACGAAGATGTTAAACAAGACAGGTCCCAACACCGATCCCTGAGGGACACCATTCGTTACTGGTCTCCAGCCGGACACTGAGCCATTGATCACAACTGTTTGTGTGCGGCCATCCAGCCAGTTCCTTATCCACCGGGTGGTCCACCTATCAAAATGATGTCTCTCCAATTCAGAGAGAAGGATGTTGTGTGGGACAGTGTCGAATGCTTTCCACAAGTCCAGGTAGATGACATCAACTGCTCTACCCCGGTCCATCCGTTCTGTTCTCCATCATAGAAGGCCACCAAATTGGTCAGGCAGGATTTCCCCTTAGTGAAGCCATGCTGGCTGTCACCAAGCACCTTATTGTTATTCATGTGCCTTAGCATGCTGTCCAGGAGAATCTGCTCCAATATTTTGCCAAAGGTGAGACTGACTGGTCTGTAATTCCCCGGGTCATACATTTTTCCCTTCTTGAAAATGGGGTTATATTTCCCTTTTTCCAGTCGTAGGGAACTTCACCTGACTGCCGTGATCTTTCAAATGTGATGGCCAGTGGCTTAGCATCTTCATTTGCCAGCTCCTTCAGGACCCATGGATGGATTTCATCAGGTCCCATGGGCTTGTGTACGTTCAGGTTCTTAAGATGGTCTCGAGCCAAATCCTCTCCTACAGTGGGCCTAGGGCCTTCATTCTCACAGTCCCTGCATCTGCCTTCCAAGACTTGGGTGGTGGGGTCAGAGCCTTTGCCAGTAAAGACCAAGGTGAAGAAGTCATTCAGAACCTCAGCCTTCTCCAAATCCTGTGTAGCCAGTTCTCCCGATAGCTTCCTCAGCGGGGCCTACGTTGTCCCTAGTCTGTGTTTTATTTTCTTCGTACCTGTAAAATCTCTTCCTATTATCCTTAATATCTCTAGCCAAGTTTAATTCTAACTGGTCCTTATCTTTCTTAACCTGGTCCCTAGCTTCCCAGAGAACATCCCTGTATTCTTCCCGGGCTGCCTGTCCTTGCTTCTACCTTTTATAAGCCTCTTTTTTCCTTCAAATTTTCCTCAGCAGCTCCTTATCCATCCAAGGAGGTCTCCTGGCCCTCCTGCTGTATTTCCTTCTTGGGATGCAACACTCCTGAGCTTGTACCAGGTGATCCTTGAATATCATCCAAGAGTCTTGGCCCCCCCTGCCCTCCAGGGCTATATCCCATGGAACCTTACTAAGCAGGTTCCTGAAGAGGCCAAAGTCTGCTCTCCTGAAGTCCAGGGCAGTGAGCTTGCTGCACGGTCTTCTCACTATCTTGAGGATCTCAAATTCGAGCATCTCATGATCGCTGCAACCAAGGCTGCCCTGGAGCATCACATTTCCAACAGTCCCTTCCCTGTGGGTGAGCACGAGGTCAAGCATGGCACCTCTCCTTATCAGCTCCTCTATTACTTGCAGAAGGAAGTTGTCTTCCACACAATCGAACCTCCTGGATTGCTTGTGCTAGGCCGTACCGTCCCTCCAACAGATATCAGGGTGGTAAGTTCACTGAACTTAAAGCTATGGTAATATATGAAAGCTCTTTTGGGGCTTCCATTTATACCTCTGGGTATTTATTTTGGGGCTATTTCAGAGCTGGTCTTCTTTGCTCCTCTGTCAGACATTATCCTGTCTAGCAAAGCATGCAGAATTGTGGTATGTCATTAATACAGCATATTAAGGTAGGATGTTATCCATACCAGTTTGCATGAAACAGTGACCAAGGGCTGTTCTACTCTTCTGCTGCCTGTACTCTAGCAGGAGTGGCATTCAGGAGCAGTGCAATGTGAATCACTGGGGCAGTGATCACATAAAGAATGCTCCCTGTTTGCATCACTACCACATGAATCAAAGCCTCTGAGTGCTTCCATTTCATATTTCACAGTGTGCCCAGCCACTTCTATTAAAGAATTATCTGTGACCCATTTTGGGACTTTCTGGCAGTCAGTGATATTTGCCAAGAAATGTTCATCCAAACTGTAACATTAGAAAAAGTCAGACTGGGCTATTAATTCATTTTAAGTCCAGCTTACTGTCGTGGTATAAACCCAGTCAGCCACACGGTTTCTACCCCCCCCCCTTTCTTCCCTCCCCCCCCCCACCGGTTCCCAGAGGGATGAGGAGGAGAATCGAAAGAATGTAACTCCCACCGGCTGAGGTAAGAACAGTCCAGTAACTAAGGTATAACACAAATCACTACTGCTACCCTGTGATCCCACAGGTAACACCATAGGGTGGCCCATGGCGTATACCTTCCATATCTTCTCTCTCGAACAGGCGTATACCTTCCATATCTTCTCTCTCGAACAATAGGATGCCTTTTGTTAATAGCTGAGACGTGTTGGTGCACGTGAGGAACTGGATAAATCAGATAGATCGTCCCTCAATTGTTTGGGATCCTCGGACAGTTTTTCCACAGCTGAGATGATGGAAGGGGTGAGATTGTCTTCGAATTCTCGGAGTTTATGAATCATTTCATCCACTGTTAGTGGTACTATGTCATTCCGGGTTACTCTTGCCAATGAATGGGCATAGGATGATGGTGCATTCCGTGTAAGTTTTCGCCACATGGGTCGTGTACATTCGACTTCATCTGGGTCTATGGGTCCTTTCCAGGCATCCAGCCTGCGATAGATCATCTCTACAATGGCTGATTCCCTCAGAGACTGGATGCCTTTCTCTAAAGTAGTCCACTTTGCCGAATGACTCATAACATCGTCCTTGTATGGAAACCTTTCTTTCACAGATGCCAAGAGCCGCCTCCAAAGACTGAGGGACCTTTTCTCTCTTGCAATTGCTTTGTCTATTCCCCCTTCTCTAGCAAGTGATCCCAGCTGCTTGGCTTCTGTACCTTCTAGTTCATGACCATTGGCCCCATAGTCCCAGCATTGGAGCAACCAGGTGATGATGTGCTCCCCTGGTTGACGGGTAAAATCTTTTTGCATATTCCATAGCTTGGTTGAGGTACGAGGTCGAGAAGTCACCTCTTCTTCTTCTCTGTCATGTGATGATGACTCCTGATCAGATGCTGGACCGGGTGGTGAATACATTGTTTCTTCATCTTGCTTCACGCTTCTTGCCTCTTTTTTGCTTTTTCTCTTGTGTACAGGGGCAACCGATATTGGCACGAATTGGTCCTCTGGTTTAGCTGCAGTGATTTTCAGTGTGGTTTGAGTAGGGACTGTACTTGTTGCTGGGGGTGGTGTAGCTGCAGTGCTTGGAGCTGGGGTAGCTGTGCTGTCTGTTGCTTTGCCCTCAGATCCAGGGACATTTTTTTCCTTTTGAAGGTGTTGGATAGTGTTGAACAGGGCCCTGTAAGCATAGGCCAAGCCCCAGCACGTTGCCATGATTTGCCCGTCTCTGGTATGGCTAAAATGACAACACATCTCATTTAAGTGTTTTACTAATTTTTATGGATTTTGCACTTGTTCAGTGGTGAAATTCCAAAGCACTGGAGGGATCCACTGACTTAGATACTTGCCAATACTATCCCACATACCCTGCCACTCATGGCTGTCCAGCCTCTGGGAAAATCTCTTGGTCCTCCTATATCGTCGTCTAACCCCAGACAATACCCAAAACTTACTCTGCTTAACTCTTGAAATCAGATGAAATGGTCGTGAGCAAAACACACTCTGTATGAATGCCAACATGATGATCCCCATCACAATCAGCCAACAGGTCTCAACAGTATTAAAAGGCCATTGAAAAACTTCAAAACTCTCAAATGATGCTGTAAACGGTCTGGGGGGGGGACAGATGGGGACGGGACACAGGGACTGATAGGGTAAAAGAATGTCTCCTTCACAGGTTGACCACCCGAGAAGGAGAAAAAAGATGTGTAATTGCTAAGTACTTTTATTATATACCTCCCAAAGTATAAAGGTGGTGACCACACTGGGAACATAAGCCAGATAAGTTTCATGATCAATGATTCTATTGTATTACAAGTCATTACCGTAAAGTACAATGAGACAAGAACCTTAGCCCAAGCCCCACACTTGAAAAACACTAACACAGCAAATACACAGAAGAGAATACGATACCTCCCGCCGAAACGAGCCCGACCGAGAATAGAATTCCCTTCCAGGTAACTCCCAGTTGCCTCCCCTGGCATGACGTGCTGTGCTATGGAATACCTCTTTGGCTAGCTTGGGTCAGGTGTCCTGTCTCTGCTTCCTCCCAGCCTTCCCTCCTTCCTGGCAGAGCATGAGGCTCACAAAGTCCTTGGTCAGAGTAAACATTACTTAGCAACAACTAAAAAAAAAGTGTTATCAGCTCTGTTCCCAGGCTGAAAGTCAAAACACAGCACTGCACCAGCTACTAAGAAGGAGAAAAACTGACTGCTACTGCTAAACCCAGGACACTGACAAACAGTTTTTGTCTTGTGAGGTGGAAACTCTTCGTTCTGGTACATGGCAGCAAACAGGTTTACTTCCCTTTCTAGCCCTGATCAGATGTTGCACTAAGGGTCTTCACTTTCCAAAACTGGGACATACACTATGTTCTCTGTCCCTCTATTTGCTTGCATCTTTTCCAAGTACCTTAAACAGTCATTAGAAGGTTTCCCTGGCACTTGTTTTAAGTTTCATTTCTTCTCTCTGTGTCCTCTTGATCTACTTGGAAGTATAATCAGGTCTGCATGTTTGCACACCTTTGAAATTCTGTGGATTGTTATTACGTCCTCCTCCTCTCATCTTTGAAGAGGTGTCCAATCAAACTAGATTAACATATTAATCTAATTTCAAATTTCCTGTTCGACAAATCATTCTTCCCCTGTGTAATACAGTCAAGCGAGTGGTTTCCAAGAAGTAGGTAGTGTCATCTGCTTCAGGGCTGCCCAATGTCCCCCAGCTTATTGCTAGAGAGAAACAGTAGAAGTAATCTCTTTTTTAAAGAAAAAGAAAAGTAGGTATTATCTCTCTCTATTGAAATCTTATATAATTGATTTTAAAAAATAAATTATTTCCTGTAAAATAATAGTTTTAGCTGGTTTGTGTTTTCCATGCAAGTATTATTTATTATGTCACAACACAGCTTCACTAATTGTGGTGAAGAAACTTCTTAGCAGTACTTGGCAGAAAAGACAATCCTTTCAACACTAATTGTGAGTATTTAGGGGGAACTTGTTTGACAGACTGATGAACTGGGTAACACCGAGCAACAGTAATAATAAAACAACACTGCTATATATGGAACTTCTGAAAACCAGATTTTTATGAGTAATCTGTAATAATGTTAGAGCAGATGTGTGAAGCAGTGTGACCAAAAGCTGACAGGTTTGTTAGGTTTTTTTCATTAACTGGCTTCCCCTACTGATTGATTGATTTTAAGAAAATAAATACCTTTTCCTTGGTATGTGTGTTATAAAAATTCCGTCTTAGCCATGGTCTGATTTAATTATTTTATTACAATTGATTAATATTGAGAGGCAATAAGCAAGCAGTGCTGGGTGCATAGGGGAGTCTCTGCTCCACCAAGACGCACACCGGGGTCTTTGGGGTCCAGTCTCTTATACTTCTTGGTCTTGGGTCTCAGCCAATCCCTTCTTCATCTGCACCCGGATGCCGACGCGGCCCCTTTTCATTGTTCTTTTCTTGTTGCCGAGGTCTGCTTTTCGGTGAAGAAACTTCTTGGAAGAGGTACTGAACCCCTTGGTAATTTATTAATAAAGAATCGTTTATCACAAGCTTAATCACTGCCCTAGTTCTATCCTTATATGGTTATTTAGTCAAAGCATAGGTTTCACAAACCCCTTCCTTAAAGCACTCAAGCAGTAAAACAAAGCCTTATTATTTTAACAGTCAAACATGATTAAAGACTATTCTATTCCTTTGTTTCTTCTTCTCTCCCTTCATTATACTGACAGCAACATTTATTATAATCAGAGTTGTTTTTATACATCCCATACATGGTACACTGGTCACAGGTGCATTGGTAACAATGATACCCAAGTTCCTGACACGAATCATTCTCGTATTCTTTACATGTGTCGTGTTTCTTTTCAGCCTATAGGCTTTGCTTGCCACAGTATCGAGTTTGATTTATTGACAGTAGATTGTCTTAGTATTTTATTTCAGAGGTTTAGTTACAGTTTAACTTAGCACTGGATTTATGCAAGGCATTTGACACTGTCCCAAACAACATCCTTGATTCTAAAAGCAGCCCTGTGGAGGACTTGGGGGTGTTGGTTCATGAGAAGCTCAACATGAACCACAGTGTATGCTTGCAGCCCAGAAAGCCAGCCATATGTTGGGCTGCTGTGAGAGACTGATCTGAAATCAGACTCCACTGTCCATTGTTTCAGAGATGGGTGGGAGGAGTTGAAATAAGACTCCAAGGTCCATTGCCTAGAAGAAGTGTGTGAGAAGCTGAACTAGGACTCCACCATCCATTGCCTGAGAGATAAGTGGGAAAGAGCTGAGCTAAGACTCTTCTGTCCATTAATTCGAAGATTGGTGTGAGGAATTGCTGTCCATTATCCCAAGAATTGCTACAAACAGGTGCAGACTTTTTACAAGGGTATGTAGTATTAGGACAAGGGGGAATGGCTTTAAACTGAAAGAGGGGAGATTTATGTTAGATATTAGGAAGAAATTCTTCACTATGAGGATGGTGAGACACTGGAACAGGTTGCCCAGAGAAGCTGTGGCTGCCCTGTCCCTGGAAGTGTTGGATGTGTGTCCTGGGTTGAGCAGCAGCAGTCATTTTTCTCCTTCTTAGGAGCTAGTACAGTGCTGTGTTTTGATCTTTTGGCCTTGGAACAGTGGTGATAACGCCGATGTTTTCAGTTGCTGCTCGAATGTTTGGTCTGGCCAAGGACTTTCTGAGCCTCATGCTCTGCCAGGGAGGAGGGGAGGCTGGGAGGAAGCAGAGACAGGACACCAAACCCAAACTAACCAGAGGGGTATTCCATACCACAGCACGTCATGCCCAGGATGTAACTTGGAGGGACCCGGAAGGGGTAGAGGGACTACAGGGTTGGACGAGGTATCGGTCGGTGCTCGGCTGGGGGGAGTGGGGCGAGTTATTGGTCGGCTGGTGTTAAGGTGTTGTATTCTTTCCTCTTATTATTTCCTTTAGCATTATTATCCTTGGTGGTAGCAGTAGTGATTTGTGTTATACCTTAGTTACTGGGCTGTTCTTATCTCAACCCGTGGGAGTTGCATTCTTTTTGATTCTCCTCTCCGTCCCTCCAGAAGCAGGGGGAGGGCAAGAAGGGGGAGGAGTGAGTGGACGAGGTTTGTGGTTGGGTTCAAACCACGACAATGTGTCTTGGAGCAACATGGTCTAGCGGAAGGTGTCTTGGAGCAACATGGTCTAGCGGAAGGTGTCTTGGAGCAACATGGTCTAGCGGAAGGTGTCCCTCCTGCCCATGGCAGGAGGTTGGAACTAGATGATATTTAAGGTCCTTTTGAGACAAGGGGGACACAAAATCACAAAATGGAATATATAAACCTTTAGAATCAGTTTTAAGTAATGTTAAGTTTAATGGCTTTGTAACAGTAGCAATGGAAAATTACTAAAGCGCATGATACATAGAAAAAAAAATCGAATGCAGCTAGAGAACACACTGAGAATTCTTGTACAAGATAAACTGTTATAGTTGACACAGTTTTAAGAAAAACAGTCTAGAAGAGCAGGACACAGGGATAAGGAGTATCTGGGAATGGCAGGTGTCCAGGATGAGCTACGGTTAAACTAACTGATAAGTAGGAGGATAGGAGGATTATTATGTCTCTGGTGCTAACGAACCAATTAAACTGGTATAAGCATCTACTGCGCATGCTCCAAAGGCTGCCAGAAGTGATGAAGATTGTTGGAAGAAGTAAACGACCCTCAGAAACCACCACCACAATTCTGTAGGCATGCGGGCAACTTTCTGGAAAATGACGTAATGTATGTATGCCCAGGAACTATATAAGGACGGCTTGTGTAGCAACAGAGAGACACATGTTAGAAGGAGCTATCCCCCGTGTCTCCCGGCGCCGCAATAAAGAATACCTGCTTGTCAGCTTGAAAACTTTGTTGGCAAGTTTGTTCCCGGAGTTTTCTCGGAATCACTTTCCAACCCAAACCCCTTTGTGATTCTGTGATTGTCATAAAATAACAGCTGGAAAGACTAATTATGTGGAGTTCTTGATGCAGTAGTTGGGCTTTGTTCATATTTGTGTGACAATGCCATCACTAGAGCTACTGAGACTGGATAAATCCAGTGATCATCCTTCTGAAAGTCAGATAAGTTGATCTAATAAAATTTCTCAGTGTTTCACTTTTGGGTTTTGGCTTTTTTCCTCTTAGCTGGGGAAATTTCTGTTCCTGCTGATTTTTGAGTTGCGTAAGCTTTTACAAACTGGTTATATTTGCATTTTCCCAATCTGTAGGGTGTTTGGATACAGGCTATCTTGAAAGTAACAAAACCTCTTCTGGTAATGCCCAGATCTGTGACAAAATAAATATTGCTTCTTCTGATAGTGAAGTAGAGATTATTGGAGTTCAGGAACATGCCAGGTATGAATTCCTTTTTCTTGCTTCAATATTTCTTTCCTTTTATCAGAATATCTGTATTGCCAATATTAATAAAGAAAAAACCTGCTGACTTCCACTTCTGTAGTTATCCATCCATGACTGACGCCCCAAAGCTAGCAAACGTTGCACTTGTGTTTTCTATTCTGCTGGCTACGGTGATGTCAAAATGTGTTTTTCTGTAGAACATTACCAACGTGATAAGTATTCAGATTAAGCTTGTAATTGCTATCAAACATTAACAGGCTAAACATAAGTAGTATTAAAATGCCAAGTATTGATATACCAAATTTATATACATCAGGAATTGAGATTTTAAAGGCATAGTGTGGATATGCAAATACATAAACAAAAATATTTATGTGGGTTCTTGTTTGCTTTCCAAATATTCACTTTAAGCATTTAATCAGATTCCAGTTTCTTTAATTAATCAGTAGTTGTAAAAATCCTAGTGATCCATGTGGGTGCTAGGGATATAGATAGTAGTAGACTGGGGACCATAAAGAAAGACTACAGAGCCCTGGGAGAGGTGGTTAGGGGCTCTGGTGCTCAGATAGTATTTTCATCAATTCTCCAGGATACAGGGGAGGACCAAGAAAAAGCTAGGAGGATTGGCCAGGTCAATAAATGGTTAAAAGGGTGGTGTCATAGTCAGGGGTTTGGGTGTCTTGAACATAGGACTGAAGTTAGTACGCCAGGTCTATTGGGGGCTGGTGGAGCTGCTCTGGTAAAGAAGGGGAAGAACAGTTTTGGTAGGAGGCTTGCCAGACTGGTCAAGGAGGCTTTAAACTAGATGTACTGGGGGAGGGGGGCATCATTCCATCCCAACACACCCAGTCAGTTGCCAACACTTATAATAAATGCTTGGAACAATGTACATACATTCCGGCTGCTCCAGCCAACGAGTCGGCTTCAATTGGAGCTGGTCTCAGATGCCTCTATAAAAACGCCCGTAGCATGGGGAACAAACAAGAGGAATTAGAGATGTGTGCACGTCTACAGGGGTATGATATAATAGGCATCACAGAAACATGGTGGGATGGCTCCTATGACTGGAGTGTTGGAATGGAGGGTTACAGGCTCTTTAGAAAAGACAGGCCCAGCAGGCGGGGAAGAGGAGTTGCCCTTTATGTTAGGGATAGGCTGGAGAGTATGGAACTCTGTCTGGGGACAGGTGAGCAGTTTACAGAGAGTTTGTGGGTTAGGGTTAAAGGGAAAAAAGCTATGGGAGACATTACTGTGGGAATCTGTTACAGGCCGCCTGATCAAGGAGAACCTGCGGATGAAGTACTCTACAGACAGATAGGAAAAGCCTCACGCTCTCAGGCCCTTGTTCTCATGGGGGATTTCAACCACCCTGACATCTGTTGTAACAATGGCACTGCACGGCACAAGCAATCCAGGAGGTTCCTCGATTGTGTGGAAGACAACTTCCTTCTGCAAGTAATAGAGGAGCCGACAAGGAGAGGTGCCATGCTTGACCTTGTGCTCACCAACAGGGAAGGGCTTGTTGAGAATGTGATGCTCCAGGGCAGCCTTGGATGCAGCGATCACGAGATGGTCGAATTTGAGATCCCCAGGAGAGTGAGAAGAGCGTGTAGCAAGCTCACTGCCCTGGACTTCAAAAGAGCAGACTTTGGCCTCTTCAGGAGCCTGCTTAGTAAGGTTCCATGGGATATAGCCCTGGAGAGCAGGGGGGCCCAAGACTGTTGGTTGATATTCAAGGATCACCTGCTACAAGCTCAGGAGTGCTGCATCCCAACTAGAAGGAAATGTGGCAGGAGGGCCAGGAGACCTCCTTGGATGGATAAGGAGCTGCAGAGGAAAATTTGAAGGAAAAAAGAGGCTTATAAAAAATGGAAGCAAGGACAGGCAGCCTGGGTGGAGTACAGGGATGTTGTCCGGGAAGCTAGGGACCAGGTTAGGGAGTCTAAGTCCCAGTTAGAATTAAACCTAGCCAGGGATGTTAAGGATAGCAGGAAGGGATTCTACAGGTACATAGCAAACAAAAAAGAGTCTAGGGACAAAATAGGCGCCCTGAGGAAGCTTTCGGGAGAACTGGCTACACAGGATTTGGAGAAGGCTGAGGTTCTGAATGAATTCTTTGCCTCGGTCTTCACTGGCAAAGGCTCTGACTGCACCACCCAGTTCTTAGAAGGTAGATGCATGGACTGTGAGAATGAAGACCTTGGGCCCACTGTAGGAGAGGATCTGGTTCGAGACCATCTTAAAAATCTGAACGTGCACAAGTCCGTGGGACCTGATGGAATCCGTCCACGGGTCCTGAAGGAACTGGCGAATAAAGTTGCTAAGCCACTGGCTATCATATTTGAAAAATCATGGCAGTCAGGAGAAGTTCCCGACGACTGGAAAAAGGGAAATATAATCCCCATTTTCAAGAAGGGGAAAATGGAAGACCCCGGGGAATTACAGACCAGTCAGTGTCACCTCTGTGCCTGGTAAAATCTTGGAGCATATTCTCCTGGACAGCATGCTAAGGCACATGAATAACAACAAGGTGCTTGGTGACAGCCAGCATGGCTTCACTAAGGGGAAATCCTGCCTGACCAATTTGGTGGCCTTCTATGGTGGGGCTGCAGAACGGATGGACAGGGGTAGAGCAGTTGATGTCATCTACCTGGACTTGTGCAAAGCGTTCGACACTATCCCACACAACATCCTTCTCTCTAAATTGGAGAGATATCAATTTGATGGATGGACCACTCGGTGGATAAAGAACTGGCTGGATGGCCGCACACAAAGAGTTGTGATCAACGGCTCAACGTCCGGCTGGAGACCAGTAACGAATGGTGTCCCTCAGGGATCGGTGTTGGAACCGGTCTTGTTTAACGTCTTCGTCGCTGACATGGACAGTGGGATTGAGTGCGCCCTCAGCAAGTTTGCTGATGACACCAAGCTGTGTGGTCCGGTTGATATGCTGGAGTGAAGGGGTGCCATCCAGAGGGACCTCGACACGCTTGTGAGGTGGGCTGTTGCAAACTTCATGAATTTTAAGCAAGCCAAGTGCAAGGCCCTACACCTGCGTCAGAGCAATCCCAGGCACAGCTACAGACTGGGCAAAGAAGAGATTCAGAGCGGCCCTGGAGAGAAGGACTTGGGGGTGCTGGTCGATGAGAAAATGAACATGAGCCGGCAGTGTGCGCTCGCAGCCCAGAAAGCCAACCGCACCCTGGGCTGCATCAAAAGGAGCGTGAAGAGCAGGTCGAAAGAGGTGATCTCTACTCTGCTCTTGTGAGACCTCACCTGGAGTATTGTGTGCAGCTCTGGTGTCCTTAACATAAAAAGGACATGGAACTGCTGGAACAAGTCCAGAGGAGGGCCACGAGGATGATCATGGGACTGGTGCACCTCCCATCAAAGATAGGCTGAGAAAGTTGGGGCTGTTCAACCTGGAGAAGAGAAAGCTGCGTGGAGACGTAATAGCAGCCTTCCAGTATCTGAAGAGGGCCTATAGGGATACTGGGGAGGGACTCTTTGTCAGGGACTGTAGTGACAGGACAAGGGGTAACGGGTTAAAACTTAAACAGGGGAAGTTTAGATTGAATATAAGGAGGAAATTCTTTCCTGTTAGGGTGGTGATGGACTGGAATGGGTTGCCCAGGGAGGTTGTGGGTGCTCCATCCCTGGCAGTGTTCAAGGCCAGGAATTGCTTGAAGGAGTCCAGCGCAGAGCCACAAAGATGATTAAGGGAGTGGAACATCTCCCTTATGAGGAGAGGCTGAGGGAGCTGGGTCTCTTTAGCTTGCAAAAGAGGAGACTGAGGGGTGACCTCATCATTGTTTACAAATATGTGAAGGGTAGGTGTCAGGATGATGGAGCTAGGCTTTTTTCAGTGATATCCAGTGATAGGACAAGGGGCAATGGGTGTAAACTGGAACATAGGAAGTTCCACATTAACATCAGGAAGAACTTCTTTACTGTAAGAGTGACAGAGCACTGGAACAGGTTGCCCAGGGGGGTTGTGGAGTCTCCTACACTGGAGATATTCAAGGCCCGCCTGGACAAGTTCCTGTGTGATGTACTGTAGGTTACCCTGCTCTTGCAGGGGGGTTGGACTAGATTATCTTTTTAGGTCCCTTCCAACCCTTGGGATTCTGTGATTCTGTGATTCTGTGGATGAAGCCTTGGGTTGGGTGGTTTGGTGTGAGGTGTACCTGTCCATGGCAGGGGGGTTGGAACTAGATGATCTTGAGGTCCTTTCCAACCCTAACTATTCTATGATTCTATGATAAGGGGAATTACAAGGGAAGAGAATACAGCCGCTCACCACCCACCGAGAGATGCCCTGCCCGACCCGAGCAGTGATCAAGCTCTCCTCTGGTAACTGCCCCAGTTTATTCAGTGGGCGTGACGTGCTGTGTTATGGAATACCTCTTTGGCTAGTTTTGGTCAGATGTCCTGTCTCTGCTTCCTCCTGGCTTCCCCTCCTCCCTGGCATTGCATGAGACTCAGAAAGTCCTTGGTCGGAGTAAACATTACTGAGCAACAACTAAAACCATCAGTGTTATCAGCGTTGATGCCTGGCTGATAGTCAAAGCCACAGCACTGCACCAGCTACTAAGAAGGAGAAAAATGTCTGCTACTGCTGAACCCAGGACAGAATCCACCCCTTATTCCATACCTTTCACGTCATGTTCAGATCTCACATTTTTCAATATACCATCACTCTTGTGTCATATGTATATATATCCATCCATATAAACACAAGGAGAGAGAGAGAGAGAACATTACTTCTTGCATGGACCAATCCCTATAAAGCTGCTGAGTTCATCCGGTCCATGATGTTCGGCTCCATCTCTTGTCACAGTCTGTCAGAGAAGGAGAGATGGTGTGCAGTGTTGGATTGTTGCCTGGTGATGATACCGCAGAAGTCGTCTGGTTACATCAAAGTTCATTCTTTGATGGTCAGAAGGAAGTCAGGGCCTGTCGCTGGTGACCTGAAGACATCTACTTGGTGGGCTAAAAAAGTGCTACATAGAAAGCAGCCACATACAATTGAGTTCATTGGCTGTTTTCCCCTAAAATCAAATCCCCTTGATGTACACATCAGACTTCCCTACCTTCCCATATATCAGGGTGCCTGAGAAAAAGCAATCCCACAAGTGGGTTTGCCTTTACCAGAAGCAGGAATAACCCAGACTGTCTTCCCCAGCAAATTCTTTATGTGCACCAGTGAAACTTTATCCCCCTCTACAGTATGTAAAAGTTCTGACAGGGCTGGGACAGCCCTGTTGGCAGATCCTCTGATGTTGACCAATCGGGTGGCTTTTAGTGAATGTGTATCCCAGTGTTTGAAAGTCCCACCACCTATTGCTCTCAGTGTAGTTTTTAACAGCCTATTGTACTGTTCAATTTTCCCATAGGCTAGTGCATGGTAGGGGATGTGATATATCCACTCAATGCCATGCTCTTTGGCCCAAGTGTCTATAAGGTTGTTCGGGAAATGGGTCCCATTGCCTGACCCAGTTCTCTCTGGGGTGCCGTGTCGCCACAAAATCTGTTTCTCAAGGCCATAGGATAGTGTTCCAGACAGTGACGTGGGGCACAGCATATGTTTCCAGCCATCCGGTGGTTGCTTCCACCATAGTAAGCACATGGCGCTTGCCTTGACAGTTTGGTGGGAGTGTGATATAATCAGTCTACCAGACCTCCCCATATTTGTGCTTCAGCCATCGTCCTCCATACCAAAGAGGCTTTAACCGTTTGGATTGATTAACTGCAGAACATTTTTCACAGTCACGAATAATCTGGGCAGTAGTGTCCATTGTTAAGTCCACCCCTCGATCATGGGCCCATCTATATGTTGCATCTCTGCCCTGATGGCCTGAAGTGTCATGGGCCCACCAGGACAATAATAATTAGTTGTGAAAGGAAGACTTGGACGACTCAATATGAGTTAACAGCAAGCTTCGTTTATTGGGCTTCTACCTTCAGTTAATATAACAGTAAATATGCAAATACTAGGCACTTGATTGGTTCTGGCACAAATAAGGCATTGCGTAAGCTCTACATTTTTGCAGCTACACCGTGCACCCCCCCACCATCCTCCTTCTCATGCACTTATCGCTTAGTGTCCTTGGCTGTGATTGGTCATAGTATGTTGCTGTTTGCTGGTGTCCTTCAGTTCCTCATTATCTGGCGTGAGAAGTCTGCACCATGTTCTACACAGATGTCTTGTTTCAGCTCGTTGATGGGAACGTGACCTTTTTCGACAAGCCAATCCCCCACAATAATTCACCTTTATGTTGCCAATCTAAGTCCATCTGAGCCATACAGTTGCCTTCCATCTCCAATGCTTTCCCACAATACGGCAGGACCCATCAGGAAACAAGGCATATTGCTTTTCACTTTCTGACAATTTATTCTATGATGGGGCCTCTTCAGCATGCATCACCTCCTCCTCTGGTGACATTTCAAAATCTTTGCCCTCTGGCCAGTCCATGATGACTTGTAGAATGCCTGGATGAATGGGAATGACAATTCAATCTCATTCTGTAATTAGTGCAGTCCACTTACTCCATGTAGCTTTGGATGCATGATGTGTAGAGGAGACCCTGCCTTTTAATCCAGCCCAGCACGGGCAACTGGGGTGCCAGGAGGAGCTGTGCTTCAGTACCAATCACTTCTGAAGCAGCTTGACCCCCTTCATAGGCTGCCAGTATCTCTTTTTCATTTTGGGTATGGCTGGCCTCAGATCCTCTGTATCCCCGACTCCAAGTCCAAGGCATCATAGAATCATAGAATAGTTAGGGTTGGAAAGGACCTCAGGATCATTTAGTTCCAACACCCCTGCCAGGGGCAGGGACACGTCATACTAAACTGTGTCACCCAAGGCTCTGTCCAACCTGGCCTTGAACACCACCTGGGATGGAGCATTCACTACTTCCTTGGGCAACCCACTCCAGTGCCTCACCACCCTAACAGTAAAGAACTTCTTCCTTATATCCAATCTAAACTTCCCCTGTTTAAGTTTTAACCCGTTACCCCTTGTCCTGTCACTACAGTCCCTGATGAAGAGTCCCTCCCCTGCACCCTTATAGGCCCCCTTCAGATAGTGGAAGGCTGCTATGAGGTCTCCATGCAACCTTCTCCAAGCTGAACAGCCCCAACTTTCTCAGGCTATCTTCATAAGGGAGGTGCTCCAGGCCCTGATCATCCTCGTGGCCCTCGTCTGGACTTGTTCCAACAGTTCCATGTCCCTTTTATGTTGAGGACACGAGAAATGCACACAGTACCCCAAGAGAGGTCTCACGAAAGCAGCGTAGAGGGGCAGGATCATCTCCTTCAACCTGCTCGTCACACTCCTTTTGATGCAGCCCAGGGTATGATTGGCTTTCTGGGCTGTGAGCGCACACTGTCCGTTCATGTTCATTTGCTCATTGACGAACACCCCCAAGTCCTTCTCCACAGGACTGCTCTGAATCTCTTCTCTGCCCAACCTGTAGCTGCGCCTGGGATTGCTCCGACCCAGGTATAGGACCTTGCACTTGTCATGGTTAAACTTCATGAGGTTGGCATCAGCTCACCTCACAAGCATGTCAAGGTCCCTCTGGGTGTCATTCCTTCCCTCTAGCATATCAACCAAGCCACACAGCTTGGTGTCATTGGCAAACTTGCTGAGGGTGCACTCAATCCCACTGTCCATGTCACTGACAAAGTCTACCTCGATTCTTCCCAGGAGCTTTCTGCCAGAGGCTTCAGCTAGGACCATCCTCCCCAGCTGCAGTGTACATCACATTTACTGCATCTGGGCTGTTCCGGTCCAAGGGCTACTGCATGAACTGTCTCTCGTTTACTTTTCTCAAAGTCTTGTTGTTGCTCAGGGCCCCATTTAAAATCATTTTTCTTCCAGGTCACATGATAGAGAGAGCTTACAATCAAACTGTAATTTGGGATGTGAATTCTCCAGAACCCCACAGCACCCAAGAATGCTTGTGTTTCTTTCTTATTAGTTGGTGGAGACATTGCTGTTATCGTGTTGATCACATCTGTGGGGATCCAGCGACATCCATCTTGCCATTTTATTCCCAAAAATTTAATCTCCTGTTCAGGTCCCTTGACCTTACTCCATTTTATGGCAAAACCTACTTTCAGCAGGATTTGAATTATTTTCCTCAATTTCTCAAAGACTTCTTCCACTGTATCGCCCCACACGATAATGTCATCAATGTATTGCAGGTGTTCCGGAGCTTGCCCCTGTTCCAGTGCAGTCTGGATCAGTCCATGGCAGATGGTAGGGCTGTGTTTCAACCTCTGGGGCAATTGGTTCCAAGTGTACTGGTCTCCCCTCTAAGTAAAAGCACACTGTGTTCTGCACTCTGCTGCAAAAGGAATTGAGAAAAATGCTTTCGCGATATCAGTTGTGGCATACCATTTTGTTGCCTTTGACTCCAGTTCGGACTGAAGTTCTAGCATGTCCGGTACGGCAGCACTCAATGGTGGTGTGACTTCATTCTGGCCATGACAGTCTACTGTTAGTCTCCACTCTCTGTTAGACTTTCACACTGGCCATATGGGGCTATTAATGGGTTTTCGGGTTCTACTGATCACTCCTTGGCTCTCCAGTCTACAGATCAGCTTACGGATAGGAATCAGGGTGTCTGGGTTGGTGCGATATTGCTGCCAGTGCACTGTTGTGTTTGCTATTGGCACTTGTTCTTTGGCCTTTAGGAACCCCACAGCAGAAGGATCCTCTGAGAGACCAGGCAAGGTGAACAGCTGCTCAATTTCCTCTCTCTCCAAAGCAGCAATACCAAAAGCACATTGGTACCCTTTTGGGTCTTTGAAGTACCTCTCCTGAGGTAGTCTATGCCAAGGATGCATGGAGCCTCCGGACCACTCACAGTGGTGTGCTTTTGCCACTTCCTCTCAGTCAGGCTGATTTCAGCCTGTAGTACAGTCAACTCTTGGGATCCACATGTCACTCCAGAGATATACATGGGTTCCACCCCTTGACAGCTTGACGTCATCAGGGTACACTGTGCACCAGTGTCTACTAGAGCCTTAAACTTCTGTGGGACTGATGTGCCAGGCCATCTGATCCACACAGTCCAGTAAATCCAATTGTCCCCTACCTCCACCTGTCTGGAGGCAGGGCACCTCTAATAGTGATCATAAGATACTCCACTTACGTCTTGTAGAAAGGGATTAGAATTCCTTGTCTGATGGCACAACATTTATCACTTCTTGTTGACAGAGATTTGTCATTATCACGGGAGCTGGAGTAAAATCAGCTCTTCCACTCCGTCTGGGAACCTACCTGCTCACCAGAGACTGAAGCCTCAGCTTTCATGGGATGATCATCCTTGACCTTTTTTCTCCTCTTCAATTCACGCACCCATTCCTCCATAGCTGAGGTAGGTTTTCCACCCCGCTTCCTCATGTCTTCTCCGTGATCCTGCAGTTAAAACCATAGTGTGGCCTGTGGTGTATAAGTCCTATATCTTCTCTCTTGAGCAGTAGAACGACTTTTGTTAATAGCTGAGATGTGGGTTGGTACATGTGGGGAGCGTGATAGATCATACAGATCATCTCTCAATTGTTTGAACTCCTGAGACAGTTTTTCCACAGCTGAAATGATGGAAGGGGTGAGATTGCCTTCAAACTCCCGGAGTTTATGAATCACTTCGTCCACTCTTGATGGTGCTACATCATTCCAGGTTATTGCTGCCAATGATGATGGTGCATTCCGTGTAAATTTCCGCCACATGGGTCATGTACTTTTGACTTCATCTGGATCTGTGGGTCCTTTCCCAGCATCCGGCCTGCTTTAGATCATCTCTACAATGGCTGATTCCCTCAGAGACTGGATGCCTTTCTCTAGAGTATTCTGCTTGGCTGAGCAACCCAGAACATTGCCCTTGCATGGAAACCTTTTTTCACAGCTGCCAGGAGCTGCCTCCAAAGGCTGAGGGACTGTTTCTCTTTTGCAATTGCTTTGTCAATTCCTCTTTCCCTTCCAAGTGATCCCAGCTGCTTGGCTTCCCTACCTTCTAGTTCATGACCATCGGCCCCATTGCCCAGCATTGGAGTAACCAGGTGATGGTGATGATGTGCTTCCCTGGCTGACAGGTAAAATCTTTTCGCATATTGGTTGAGGTCCGAAGTCGAGAAGTCACCTCTTCTTCTTCCTCCTCTGATTCACGTAATAACTCCTGATCAGATGCTGTCCCGGGTAGTAAGTTTCTTCATCTTGCTTCTTCATCTTTCTTGCCTGCTTTTTTTGCTGGTGTAGCTGCTGTGCTTGGAGTTGGAATAGTTGCCTTGTCTGTTGTTTTGCCATCAAATACAGAGACATCTTTTTCCCTTTGAAGGTGCTGGATAGTGTTGAACAGGGCTCTGTAAGCATAGGCCAAGCCCCAGCACGTTGTCCATGATTTGTCCCTCTCTGGTATGACCAGGATGACAACACACCTCATTTAAATGTTTTACTATTTTTTTTTTATTTTGCACTTGTTCAGTGGTGAAATTCAAAAGCACTGGAGGGGCCCACTGGACTAGATACTTGCCTATACTATCCTACACACCCTTCCACTCATGACTCTCCAACCTCGGGGAAAATCTCTTGGTCCTCCTATATTGTCGCGTAAACCTAGACAAGACCCAAACCCGACTCTGCTTAACTTTCAAGATCAGAAGAAGTGGTTGTGGGTAAAGCACACTCTGTATGTGTGCCAACATGGTGTTCCCCATCACAGTCTGCAGGCAGGTCTCAAGGGTACCCAAAGGCCATTCAAAACCCTCATAACTCTCAAATGATGCTGTAAACTGTCTGGTGGGGGGGCTGGGAAGGTAAGGCAATGTCTCCTTCACAGGTTGGCCATTTGAGGAGTGGAAAAATGCTGTGTAATTGCTAAACACTTCTATTATATACCTCCTAAAGGACAGAGGTGGTGACCACACGGGGAACGCAAGCCAAATCAGTTTCATGATCAATGAGTCTATTGTATTACAAGTCATTTCCATGAAGTACAGTGAAACAAGAACCTTAGCCCAGGCCCCCCCAGCTGTTAGACACTAAACCAGTAAATACTGGCTTTAAGTAAGGTACGACATGTTGAAACTCTGAGATCAAGAGCAACAACTTTGAGAGCCAATAAATCATTATTGTGATGAGTGACTATTAATCTGAAACAATAACAGCTTATCACAAATACGATTAGACACACTCTAGTCAAATATATCGTTATCTCAACCCTTCTTGCCCCAAATTGGGCGCCAAAAAGAACTGTCGTGGTTTAATCCCAGCCGGCAACCCAGAACTGTGCAGCTGCTCGCTCACTCCCCCCACTTCTTCCCCCCGCTCCCAGAGGGATGGGGAGGAGAATCGAAAGAATGTAACTCCCACGGGTTGAGATAAGAACAGTCCTGCTACTGAGGTATAATAAGAAACCACTATTGCTGCCACCAATAATAATAACGATAAGGGAAATAACAAGGGAAGAGAATACAACCGCTCACCACCCACTGACCGATACCCAGCCCGACCCGATCAAGCCCTTCCAGGTAACTGCCCCCAGTTTATATACTGGGCTTGACATGCTGTGGTATGGGATACCTCTGTGGTTAGTTTGGATCACGTGTCCTGTTTCTTCTTCCTTCCTTCTTCCCCTCCTCCCTGCAGAACATGAGACTCCTAAATTCCTTGGTCAGAGTAAATATTACTTAGTAACAACTGAAAACATCGTCATTATCAGCGTTGATGCCTGGCTGAAATTCAAAACCACAGCACTGCACCAGCTACTAAGAAGGAGAAAAATGACTGCTACTGCTGAACCCAGGACACTGGTCTCCAATATTATATTGAGACACTGACCACAATTCTTTGCGTGCAGCCATCCAGCCAGTTCTTTATCAAACAAGTGGTCCATCTGTCAAACTGATGTCTCTCCAATTTAGAGAAAAGGTTATCATATGGGACAGCGTCGAACGCTTTGCACAAGCCCAAGTAGACGATGTTAAATGCTCTGCCCTGTCCATCAGTTCTGTAGCCCCATCAAAGAAGGCCACCAAACTGGTCAGGCAGGATTTCCCCTAAGTGAAGCCATGTTGGCTGTCACCAGCCACCTCATTCTTTTACATGTGCCTTTGCACACTTTCCAGGAAAATCTGCTCCAGAATTTTGCCAGGCACAGAGGTGAGAGTGACTGGTTTGTAGTTCCCTGGGACATCCATTTTCCCCTTCTTGAAAATGGTGTACGTGGACTAAGTGGGATGCACTAACTACAGAATGAGATTGTATAGCAATTTGCAGTCGTCCAGGAATTCTGGAAGTCATCATGGACTGGCCAGAGTTCAAAGATTTTGGAATGACACCATAGGCAGAGGTGATGCATTCTGAAGAGGCCCCACCATATAATAAACTATCAGAAAGTGAAAAGCAATATGTCTTGTTTCCTGATGGGTCCTGCCGTATTGTGGGAAAGCATCGGAGATGGAAGGCAACTGTATGGAGTCCTTGACAACAAGTTGCAGAAACTGCTGAAGGAGAGGGTGAATCGAGTCCATTTGCCGAGGTGAAAGCCATCCAGCTGGCCTTGGACATTGCTGAACAAGAAAAGTGGCCAGTACTTTATTTCTATACTGACTCATGGATGGTGGCAAATGCCCTGTGGGGGTGGTTGCAGCAATGGAAGCAGAGCAATTGGCAAAGCAGAGAGAACTGCACTGTGCAAGATATCGCTGTATCACTGCCCGAGTGCAGAACCTGGTGGTGAAGGTACGCTACATAGTTGTTCATGTACCCAAGAGTCGGGCCACTGAGGACCACCAGAACAACCAAAAAGTGGAAAAGGTTGCGAAGACTGAAGTGACTCAGATGGACATAGATTGTCAACATAAGAGTGAATTATTTTTGTCCCAATGTGCCCATGACTCTTCAGGCCATCAGGGCAGAGATGCAACATACAGATGGGCTCGTGATGGAGGGGTGGACTTAACATTGGACACTATTGCCCAGATTATTCATGACTGTGAAACGTGCTGCAACTAAGCAATCCAAATGGTTAAAGCCTCTATGGAGGACGATTGCTGAAACACAAATATGGGGAGGTCTGGTAGATTGATTATATCACACTCCCACCAACCTGCCAAGGCAAGCACTGTGTGCTTACCGTGGTGGAATGGATTCTTGGTGCATAATGTGGGAAGGTGGGAATATCCAATGTGTGCCTCAAGGGGATTTTATTTTAGGGGAAAACAGCCAATGAACTCAACTATATGCTCTTGCTTGCTATGTAGCATTTTTATAGCCCTCCAACTAGTTGTCTTCAGGTCACCATAGACTGGCCATGACTTCCCTCCAACCATCATCCCAACAAAGAATGAACTTTGATGAAACCAGACGAGCTCAGCAGTGACCAGACGAATTCTGCAGTATCATCAACAGGCAACAATCCAACACTGCACACCATCTCTCCTTCTCTGAAAGACTGTTAAAAGACCGACACTGTGGACCGGATGAACTCAGCAGCTTTATAGGGATTGGTCCATGCGGTAAGGAATGAGATCTCTCACTTTGTGTGTGTGTTGATGTATATATATATGAGACAAGAGTGATGGTATATTGAAAAATGTGTGATCTGAGCATGACATGAATGGTATGGAATAAGGGGTGGATACTGTCCTGGGGTCAGCAGTAGCCATCAATTTTCTCCTTCTTTGTAGCTGCTGAAGTGCTGTGGTTTTGAATTTCAGCCTGAGAACAGCTCTGATAACACCAGTGGTTTTAGTTGTTGCTCAGTAATGTTTACTCTGACCAAGGACTTTGTGAATCTCATGCTCTGCCAGAGAGGAGGGGAAGCCGGGAGGAAGCAGAGACAGGACACCTGACCCAAACTACCCAAAGAGGTATTCCATACCACAGCATGTCATGCCCACTATATAAACTGGGGTAGTTACCCGGAAGGGCATGATCACTGCTCGGGTGGGGCTGGGCATCGGTTGGTGGGTGGTGAGCGGTTGTATTCTCTTCCCTTGTTATTTCCCTTATCATTATTATTATTGGTGGCAGCAGTAGTGGTTTTGTGTTATACCTTAGTTACTGGGCTGTTCTCATTTCAACCTGTGGGAATTACATTCTTTTGATTCTCCTCCCCATCCCTCTGGGAGTGGGGGGAGGAAGGGGGGGGGAGTGAGTGAGAGGCTGTGATGTTTTGGGTTGCCAGCTGGGCTTAAACCACAACAATTACTTAGCAACAACTGAAAACATCATTGTTATCAGTGTTGTTCCCAGGCTGAAATTCAGAAACCCAGCACTGCGCTGACTACTGAGAAGGAGAAAATTGACTTCCACTGCTGAACCAAGGACAAGTATCTTTGTCCTAATGATAAGCAGAGTGGACTTATCCTCCAATACTAGTTTGTGTAAATCTTTCCAGCACTATGTATGCACAGCCCTCTGCTTGAGGTCTCCTACTGAAAACTGTTCATAGAATCATAGTATAGAATCACAGAATAGAATCACAGAATAGTTAGGGCTGGAAAGGACCTTAAGATCATCTAGTTCCAACCTCCCTGGCAGGGGCGGGTACACCTCACACTAAACCATGTCACCCGAGGCTCTGTCTAATCTGGCCTTGAACACCGCCAGGGATAGAGCATTCACAATTTCCCTGAGCAACCTATTCCAGTGCCTTACCACCCTTACAGTAAAGAACTTCTTCCTTATATCCAATCTAAACTTCCCCTGTTTAAGTTTTATTCTATTACCCATTGTCCTATCACTGCGGTCCCTAATGAAAAGTCCTCAATAATATTTGCCCTCTATGATAATGGAAATGTGAAGTAAATGTGAAGTTGCTATTTAAAATCAGTTTTAGTAGATATGGACTACGTTCAGCAACTGCAGACTGAAAGCACACTTTTGTGCTTTCCTTTGTTCATGTTACTATCTCCCTAAGACTAGTTTTTACTGGCTCCATTGAACACTCACCCGTTTCAGTTGCTCAAATCCTATTTAGAATTTTATTTCTCTTGCAGGTCTAGGCTTGCAGTTGTGAAGTATTGATGGGCATCTGACAGGGTTGACGTTTGGAAAAGGTTTAGGTTTCTTATCAGTATTTTTTGCATGCTTAGTTAGTATAGTGCTTGGATCCCGTTCTTTTGCTCACACAGGTTTTTATTGTGCTCCATATTCCATGTCATTGTTGGACTGGTACGAGTTGTAACACTAGAGTTTGTCCATCATTTGTAGTTTTTCAGATTGCTAGTGAATTGATTGTGCTTGTCATCATTGGAATATTACTTGGCATCTACTTAGGGACACCAAGTCACGTGTTTCAGTTTGTTTAAATTTTTCTCCAATAGTTTTTTTTTTTTAATCAATCATGCATGCGTATAAAGCAGTTTTCTCTTTTTTCCTAGTTGTCCCCCCCCTCCTTTTCTGGTTGCTTTTACTTGGTATCTTCCCTTAGCTACAGATTGGAAAGCATGCTCATGAAGCTAATGCTTGATTGAATGTGTTGCTATTGGCTACTTGTGTGACTTGTTTGAGGATAAACACTTTTGTTTTACCTAAGTTGTGAATAAAAGACAGACTAGGGACAATGTGGGCCCTCTCCAGAAGCTATTAGGAGAACTGGCTACACAGGATTTGGAGAAGGCTGAGGTTCTTAATGACTTCTTTGCCTCAGTCTTCACTGGCAAAGGCTCTGACCACAGCACCCAAGTCTTGGAAGGCAGATGCAGGGACTGTGAGAATGAAGACCTTAGGCCCACTGTAGGAGAGGATCTGGTTTAAGACCATCTTAAAAACCTGAACATACACAAGTCCATGGGACCTGATGGAATCCATCCACGGGTCCTGAAGGAGCTTGCGAATGAAGCTGCTAAGCCACTGGCCATCATATTTGAAAAATCATGGCAGTCAGGTGAAGTTCCCGACTACTGGAAAAAGGGAAATATAATCCCCATTTTCAAGAAGGGGAAAATGGAAGACCCGGGGAATTACAGACCAGTCACTCTCACCTCTGTGCCTGGTAAAATCTTGGAGCAGATTCTCCTGGAAGGCATGCTAAGGCACATGAAAAACAACAAGGTGCTTGGTGACAGCCAGCATGGCTTCACTAAGGGGAAATCCTGCCTGACCAATTTGGTGGCCTTCTATGATGGGGCTACAGAATTGATGGATAAGTGTAAAGCAGTTGATGTCATCTACCTGGACTTGTGGAAAGCGTTTGACACTGTCCCACACCACATCCTTCTCTCTGAATTGGAGAGACATCAATTTGATAGATGGACCATTCAGTGGATAAGGAACTGGCTGGATGGCCGCACACAAAGAGTTGTGGTCAATGGCTCGATGTCCGGCTGGAGACCGGTAACGAATGGTGTCCCTCAGGGATCGGTGTTGGGACCGGTCTTGTTTAACATCTTTGTCAGCAACATGGATAGTAGGATTGAGTGTGCCCTCAGCAATTTTGCCAGTGACACCAAACTGTGTGGTTAGGTTGATACACTGGAGGGAAGGAACGCCATCCAGAGGGACCTTGACACGTTTGTGAGGTGGGCCGATGCCAACCTTATGAAGTTTAACCATGCCAAGTGCAAGGTCCTACACCTGGGTTGTTGTTCATTCTGAACAATCACATCCAAAACTAAATAGCATATCTGAGAAGGAAATGATACATATATATTCAGAGAAGTTAGTACTCAGAGTGTGAGATTTTTAATACTATTTCATGAAACCACAGCCAAGAGAGATGGGCATAACCTAAGTAGATCTGGAGAAAATAAATTGCACTATCTTAAATTAAAACAAACAAAATGTAAATGTCTGGGATGTTTGACCATTACACAAAACCTGTGTTTCTGAAATACAGTCCGTGTGCCTTCACAAAGAAACAGGAAAGGTTACCCCAGCACCCAAACATCTATTTATGTATACAGCCAGTAGCAGCTACAGCTACCACCAGTGCTTACAAGAGCAAAATAATTTTTGGAGCACTAGGGTTTTACTATCACTTGTTTAAGATTTACCAGCTGGAAATGGAGTGATCATTTTAAAGACTCCAGTAAATTCTTATCACTAAATCATGTAAAAGATTAATCTATCTTTATTTTTTGTCTAGTTATTATTAGCTTGCAATTAAATTGTCTCATAGCTATTATGAACATAATAGGTAAAAATACTGTGCAAATAAATAGGTATGTACCTCAGTCCATCAAGGCACTTAAACGTGTGCTTATCTTTAAATACATGATTTGGTCTCATTGACTATAATCACTGAAAGCTGAAGTGGGGTTGTACTCATTATCAGTGAGCATTTCCCAGCATGTTTGTAAGTTTCAGTTAAGACTAAAGAAAAATCAAATGTAATGGCTATAATAATGTAATTACAAGAGCTCTTTTGTAATTATTGTAATGAAAGTATCATTGTGCCCTTATTTTAATAGTGGTTTAATTTCATATAGAAAGATAGCTTTTCTCTTTGTCTCATCAAGCCTCACTTAAAATTTTTCTCTTTTTTAAAGTCCAATGGGTAAAACTGCTAGCAGGAAACCATGCTTCTGAATAATGCATAGTGCTACATAAGATGGGGCAGACTTCTTCAAGATCCTTGGGATCCATGCACATATTTTGTGTGGGATATCACTTTACACCCACTGGTAGAATTCAGTTCTTAAAAATTAATTTAATCACCACCCCACCCCCAAGTTTAAGTTTAGTTTCAGCTTTGTTTACTGGGTATTTAAGATGTCATGGACTCTACAAATGGAAAATCCATGAAGATGACATTTTGGAGAGGGACATGTTAATAAGATGCATAACTGATAAAACACTGCAGCTAAGATTCTTGTGCCTGAATGTCGTGGTTTAAACCCAACCACAAACCTCGTTCACTCGCTCCCCCACACTTCTTGCCCTCCTCCTGCTCCTTGGAGGGACGGAGAGGAGAATCGAAAAGAATGCAACTCCCACGGGTTGAGATAAGCACAGTTTAGTAACTAAGGTATAACACAAACCACTACTGCTACCACCAATAATAATAATGATAAAAGAAATAACAAGAGGAAAGAATACAACACCTCAACACCAGCCGACTAATAGCTCGGCCCACTCCCCCCAGCAGAGCACCGACCGATACCTCATCCAACCCTGCTGTCCCAGCCCTTACGGGTCACTCCCGTTACATCCTGGGCATGACGTGCTGTGGTATGGAATACCCCTCTGGTTAGTTTGGGTCAGGTGTCCTGTCTCTGCTTCCTCCCTGCCTCCCCTCCTCCCTGGCAGAGCATGAGGCTCAGAAAGTCCTTGGCCAGACCTGACATTTGAGCAGCAACTGAAAACATCGGCGTTATCAACACTGTTCCCAGGCCAAAAAATCAAAACACAGCACTGCACTAGCTACTAAGAAGGAGAAAAATGACTGCTACTGATGACCCAGGACACTGAATTAAATCATAGCTTTAATCCTTTGTGCTGTTTTCCTTGCTACAGGTGTGTGCATCCCAGGGGAGGTGTGATTCAGAATGTGTCTTCCTGGAAGCATGGCTCAGGCTCGGAGTACATAAACACTCAGCAAACACAATCATGGACAGCTGTGACTTCCCAGCAGAACTGGTCTTCACCCCCAGAAGTAGTAGACCTCACTTCCGATGAGGATACCAGACACAAATATCTACTGTAATGCAGTGTCACTGTGTTTCTGTCTACTCCTTCTCTGCTTTGTGGCACAGTTGTTCACTGTTAAAGCTTCAGCTTCAGAAGCCCCGCTCCTAGTATTAAAAAATTCAAACTCATGAAGTTTTTCATTTCCATATGAATGTAGTATAATTTCAATATAATTTAAAATGTTTTTTCCTTCTCAAAGAGTGATTCCTCCTAGAATTTAAACCCAATAGCACCAAATTTTAAACACATCTACAGTTACTAACTTGTGCATGTTAATCTGTAGAAAATAACTGCAAATATATGTCTTCCCACCCTTTCTCACCTCCAACTTCAGAACATATTTATCAGTATTGAGTTTGTTGTTAGAAGTTAGTGTTTTGCTGTGTGAGCGTTTTGAGAAAAGCTGTGTCCTCACTGATTTCAGTGGAACTGGGTGTAATCCACTGTCCTGGGTTCAGCAGTAGCAGTCAGTTTTCTCCTTCTTAGTAGCTGGTGCAGCGCTGTGTTCTGACTTCCAGCCTGGGAACAGAGCTGATAACACCGATTGTTTTTAATTGTTGCTAAGTAATGTTTATTCTAGCTAAGGACTTTGTGAGTCTCATGCTCTACCAGGGAGGAGGGGAGGCCGGGAGGAAGCAGAGACAGGATACCTGATCCAAGCTAGCCAAAGAGGTATTCCATACCACGGCACATCATGCCCAGGATGTAACGGAGAGTTACCCCGGAAGGCCTAGTTCACTGCAGGGTTGGACAAGGTATTGGTCAGTGCTCGGTCAGGTGGGGTTGGGCAAGTTATTGGTCGACTGGTGCTGAGGTGTTGTATTCTTTCCTCTTGTTATTTCCTTTATCATTATTATTATTGGTGGTAGCAGTAGTGATTTGTGTTATACCTTAGTTACTAAATTGTTCTTATCTCAACCCGTGGGAGTTGCATTCTTTTCGATTCTCCTCTCCGTCCCTCCAGGAGTAGAGGGAGGGAAAGAAAGGGGGGAGTGAGTGAACAAGCTGTGTGACTTTGTTTAAACCACGACATCCACAGTTACAAAAATTGGGCCAAGAGTATCTATACCCAAGCTGATTTGGTTATGTTACCAGCAGGAGGAAATGTGTTTAATGCAAATGGTCCATAACATATGCACTGAGCAGCTTTTAATTAAAGGATTTTAATTTTCAATATAATTTATAGCTTACAGTCCTTCAGTGCTGAGTCTTCTGTCTACTTAACTACTGTGTTTCACTGATCATTTCCCAAAGCTTGTTATGGTTTAATATAGTAGTAGTGACTTAGTAGCAGATGATTATTGCAAAAACACAGGAAAATAATAAAAAGGCCTAACATCCCTCTCCTTTTTAAATATAGGTGAACTTTATCTATATCTGAGTCTTGCCCAGGGTAGGAGAATGAAAGAGAAAAAACATTTTGCTTGTAAAAAACAAAACAGAAAAACCCCCACAAAAACCAAACAAACTAAAAAAAACCACAAAAAAAAAAACACAAAAAAACAAACTGCCAAAGCCCCTGGCTGGCAAAGCACTTTAGCAGCTCTGTAGCTTGGGCTACAAAACTGATAGACAGGGGCAAAGCAATGTCATCTACCTGGACTTGTGCAAAGCATTTGACACTGTCCCGTATGACATCCTTGTCTATAAATTGGAGAGACATCAATTTGATGGATGGACTACTCGGTGGATATAGAATTAGCTGGATAGCCGCACCCAAAGAGTTGTGGTCAATGGCTCTATGTCCAGTTGGAGACCAGTGATGAGTTTTGTCCCTCAGGGATCAGTGTTGGGACCAGTCTTGTTCAACATCTTTGTCAGTGACATGGACAGTGGGATTGAGTGTGCCCTCAGCAAGTTTGCTGATGATGCTAAACTATGTGGTTCTGTTGATATGCTGGAGTGAAGGAATGCCATCCAGAGGGACCTTGACACCCTTGTGAGGTAGGCAGATGCCAACCTTATGAAGTTTAACCAAGCCAAGTGCAAGGTCCTGCACCTGGGTCGGAGCAATCCCAGGAACAGCTACAGGTTGGGCAGAGAAGAGATTCAGAGCAGCCCTGTGGAGAAGGACTTGGGGGTGTTGGTCGATGAGAAAATTGAACCTGAGCCAGCTTCGCTGTGTGCTCATAGCCCAGAAAGCCAACCGTGTCCTGGGCTGCATGAAAAAAAAAAGCATGACCAGCAGGTCGAAGGACGTGATTCTGCCCCTCTACCCTACTCTTGTGAGACCTCACTTGGAGTATTGTGTACAGTTGTAGCATCCCAAATATAAGAAGGACATGGAGCTGTTGATACAAGTCCAGAGAAGGCTGCAAGGATGATAAGGGTACTGGAGCAACTCCCATATGAAGACAGGCTGAGAAAGTTGGGCTTGTTCAGCCTGGAGAAGGGAAGGCTGTGTGGAGACCTCAGAGCAGCCTTCCAGTATCTGAAGGGGGACTATAAGGGTGCTGGGGAGGGACTCTTCATATGAGACTGTAGTGATAGGACATGGGGTAATGGGTCAAAACTTAAACAGGGGAAGTTTAGATTGGATATAAGGAGGAAATTCTTTCCTGTTAGGGTAGTGAGGCACTGGAATGGGTTTGCCAAGGAAGTTGTCAATGATCCATCCCTGGCGGTGTTCAAGGCCAGGTTGGACAGCGTCTTGGGTGACATGGTCTAGTGTGAGGTTTCCTGCCCATGGGAGGGGAACTGTAACTAGATGATCTTAAGGTCCTTTCCAACCCTAACCAGAACCCTAACCAGTCTGTGATTCAATGGCTGCACTTTAAAGAACAACTAGGTAAGGGATAAATATTCCTGTTTCAAGCTTTCTAAAACATGTAATTGCATGTAATTGCATGTAAATGTATTGCATGGCCAGAAAATGTATATTGTGCTTCTTGTGACAGATTTCTTTCTCTGGGGGTGGAGGGAGGGAGCGGCGTGTGGATGGAGCCCTGTCGTGGTTTAAACCGATCCACACAGCTCGTCCACTCACTCCCCCCCTTTCTTGCCCTCCCCCTGCTCCCAGAGGGACGGAGAGGAGAATCGAAAAGAATGCAACTCCCACGGGTTGAGATAAGAACAGTTTAGTAACGAAGGTATAACACAAACCACTACTGCTACCACCAACAATAATAATGATAAAGGAAATAACAAGAGGAAACAATACAACACCTCAGCACCAGTAGACCAATAACTCGCCCCATTCCCCCCAGCCAAGCACCGACCGATACCTCCTCCAACCCTGCAGTCCTCCAGCCCTTCCGGGTAACTCCCAGTTATATCCTGGGCATGACATGCTGTGGTATGGTATACCTCTTTGGCTAGTTTAGGTCAGGTGTCCCGTCTCTGCTTCCTCCCAGCTTCCCCTCCTCCCTGGCAGAGCATGAGGCTCAGAAAGTCCTTGGTCAGACCAAACATTTGAGCAGCAACTAAAAACATTGGCGTTATCAGCACTGTTCCCAGGCCAAAAAATGAAAACATAGCACTGCACTAGCTACTAAGTAGAAGAAAAATGACTGCTACTGCTGAACCCAGGACAAGTCCTGTACCCCTGAGGCACTGTATCAGTAGCAGCTGTTGATCTTTTCTCCTTGTATTTTAATTACACAGCTTGTTTTAGTGGGCTAGATCATATTCTGTATAGGTAACATTGGAACAATTACTTGGTGTGGCTGCTTTTTCCTGTTTCACAATTTCTGATGAAGATCATTTTTGAAGAAAGTTGCAGGGACCCATTTGTATTCCTCCTATGAAAAACTCTTTCAGTTTGTATATGATGTGACTTCTATGTATATATAAAAATGACTGCATTGTAACCAGACTTCCTCCAGTTGTGCACTGTGTTTGTTTAAAAAAATCACGTATTGTAGTCTGATGCAGGTTATTTTATTTAAAATGCTGCATATTGAGAGCAAAAGGTGCCTGGACACTTTTGCTCTTCTCAGCAAGAAAGAAATGTTAGCCATTGTATGGCTAAGAACCAATGCACTTGGCTGATCCAGAGCCCATAGATGTTGATGCAAGGCTTTCCCTTGGCTTCAGTGTGCATTGGCTCAAGCCCTTCACAGTTTAGCATTTCCTGAAATTGCTGGAGTGTGAACTTGGAATCTTCTGAAGGGAAGACAAATCACTGCTTAGAATGTGAATGTTTTAAAAGTGTTACTCTAGTTAAAAAATATGTTGCTTCTAGGCACTCTATTTAGTTCTTATTTTCCATTTAGTATTTAATGATCTTTGGAGAAAAAATAATAATAAAAGAGTGTTATATGAATATATTTTTTTTTTTGTGGTGTAAGATGAGAACTCTGTTTTGAAACAAGTCTGTAGCATAAACGTTAATCTATTTTAAGACAAAATAAAATAGTGTGTTATTTAAACAATAACAATATGTTTGGATTTTTTTTTTCCACTTTCTTTAAATGTGCTGGTTTTTGTCACATCTCCAAAATACAGCCTTAAGCTCTGGGAATGGGTTACAGCTGCCCAAATTCAGCACTGTTCTGTGCTGTAAATGTGTTTAATTATGAATGTCCAGAATGTTAATGTGATTTCCTAACCACAAAAGCTTGCTTTTATCTCCCAGACCAGGGCAGGAGCACCACTTCTCCCTGCAGCACTGGTAGGTGATATGAGGGGATGTGCAGGTCACAGCAATGAGTGGCCACTGCCTGTCATATTCTGCAGAATCCCTTCTAAGGATACAACTTTTGCACAGCATCCATCTCCCCACACACCACAGTCCTACAGGATTCTGAGCAACCTTCATATCTCGTCTGGTCACTGCTGAGCTCATCTGGTTTCATCAAAGTTCATTCTTTGTTGAGGTGATGATCAGAGGGAAATCAGGGTGAGTCAATGGTGACCTGAGGACAGTTCTGTTGCTGCTGCTGGATTTTCCCAGGAGTTTATTCTCCACTAATGATCATGACATCACATATTTTCTTTTCAAAGGCCAGAGTGGTGGAGATGGGCATCTAGCTGATGGGCTATAGAAGTGTTATATAGCAGGCAGCAGAATGTACTTGAGTTCACTGGCTGTTTTACCCCCAAATTAAAAACCCTTGATGTACACACGGGACTTCCCCATTTTCCTGCATTACTCACCAAGTATATCCAGGTCCCTGAGCAAAAGCAGTCCTATGAGTGGGTTTGCCTTTACCTGAAGCAGGAATAACCCAGACTGTCTTCCCCAACAAATTCTTTATGTGCACCACAGGAACTTTATCGTGGATGGTGGCAAATGCCCTGTAGGGGTGGTTGCAGCAATGGAAGCAGAGCAACTGGCAACGCAGAGGGAAACCCATCTGGGCTGCTGCACTGTGGCAAGATATCTCTGCTCGGGTGCAGAACCTGGTGGTGAGGGTACACCACATAGATGCTCATGTATACAAACTAATCAAGGAGAAAATGCGACATATAGATGGGCTCATGACCGAGGGGTGGACTTGACCATGGAAACTATTCCCCAGGTTATTCACAAATGTGAAGCGTGTGTTGCAATTAGGCAAGCCAAGCGGTTAAAGCCTCTCTGGTATGGAGGACAATGGCTGAAGTACAAATATGGGGAGGCTTGGCAGGTTGATCACCCTCTCACAGACCTGCAGAGGCAAGCACCATGTGCGTGGTGGAAGCAACCACTGGATGGCTGAAAACATATGATTTGCCCCACACCACTGCCCAGAGCACTATCCTGGGCCTTGAGAAACAAGACTTAAGCAACGTGACACCCCAGAAAGAATTTTTTCATTCAACAGTACTCATTTCTGGAATAACTTCATAGACACTTGGGCCAAAGAGCACGGCATTGAGTGGGTATATCATCACATCCCCTATCATGCACTAGCCTCTGGGAAAATCGAACGGTACAATTGGGCTGTTAAAAACTACACTGAGAGCAATGGGTGGTGGGACTTTCAAACACTGGGATACACATTTAGCAAAAGTTACCTGGCTAGTCAACACTAGGGGATCTGCCAACAGGGCTGGCCCAGCCCAATCAGAACTTTTACAAGATATAGAGGAGGATAAAGTTCCTGTGGTGCACATAAAAAATCTTCTGGGGAAAACAGTCTGGCTTATTCCTGCTTCAGGTAAAGTCCAATCCATTTGTGGGATTGCAAAATCTCAAGGTCCTGGGTAGCAATATCTTGCCACAGTGCAGCAGCCCAGATGGGTTTCCTTCTGCATTGCCAGTTACTCTGCTTCCATTGCTGCAACCACCACCACAGGGCATTTGCCACCATTCATGAGTCAGTATAAAGTACTGGCCACTTTCTCGTACAGCAATGTCCAAGGCCAGCTGGGTGGCTTTCACCTCGGCAAACTGATTTGAATCACCCTCTCCTTCAGCAGTTACTGTAACTTGTTGTTGAGGACTCCATACAGCTGCCTTCCATAGAATCATAGAATCATAGAATAGTTAGGGTTGGAAAGGACCTCAAGATCATCTAGTTTCAACCCCCCTGCCATGGGCAGGGACACCTCACACTAAACCATCCAACACAACGCTTCATCCAACCTGGCCTTGAACACCGCCAGGGATGGAGCACTCACAGCCTCCCTGGGCAACCGATTCCAGTGTCTCACCACCCTAACAGGAAAGAATTTCCTCCTTATATCCAGTTTAAACTTCCCCTGTTTAAGTTTTAACCCATTACCCCTTGTCCTGTCACTACAGTCCCTGATGAAGAGTCCCTCCCCAGCATCCCTATAGGCCCCCTTCAGGTACTGAAAGGCTGCTATTAAGTCTCCACACAGCCTTCTCTTCTCCAGGCTGAAAAGCCCCAACTTCCTCAGCCTGTCTTCATACGGGAGGCGCTCCAGTCCCCTGATCATCCTCGTGGCCCTCCTCTGGACTTGTTCCAGCAGTTCCATGTCCTTTTTATGTTGAGGATACCAGAACTGCACACAATACTCCAGGTGAGGTCTCACAAGAGCAGAGTAGAGGGGCAGGATCACCTCCTTCGACCTGTTGGTCACGCTCCTTTTGATGCAGCCCAGGATACAGTTGGCTTTCTGGGCTGCGAGCACACACTGCCGGCTCATGTTCATTTTCTCATCGACCAGCACCCCCAAGTCCTTCTCTCCAGGGCCGCTCTGAATCTCTTCTTTGCCCAGTCTGTAGCTGTGCCTGGGATTGCTCCGACCCAGGTGTAGGACCTTGCACTTGTCGTGGTTGAACTTCATAAGGTTGGCATCAGCCCACCTTACAAGCGTGTCAAGATCCCTCTGGATGGCATCCCTTCCCTCCAGCATATCAACCGGACCACACAGCTTGGTGTCATCGGCAAACTTGCTGAGGGCACACTCAATCCCACTGTCCATGTCAGCGACGAAGATGTTAAACAAGACCGGTCCCAACACCGATCCCTGAGGGACACCACTTGTTACCGGTTTCCAGCCGGACATCGAGCCATTGACCACAGCTCTTTGTGTGCAGCCATCCAGCCAGTTCTTTATCCACCGAGTGGTCCATCCATCAAATTGATATCTCTCCAATTTAGAGAGAAGGATGTGGTGTGGGACAGTGTCAAACGCTTTGCACAAGTCCAGGTAGATGACGCCAACTGCTTTACCCTTATCAATCAATTCTGTAGCCCCATCATAGAAGGCCACCAAATTGGTCAGGCAGGATTTCCCCTTAGTGAAGCCATGCTGGCTGTCACCAAGCACCTTGTTGTTTTTCATGTGCCTTAGCATGCCTTCCAAGAGAATCTGCTCCAAGATTTTGCCAGGCACAGAGGTGAGAGTGACTGGTCTATAATTCCCCAGGTCTTCCATTTTCCCCTTCTTGAAAATGGGGGTTATATTTCCCTTTTTCCAGTAGTCGGGAACTTCACCTGATTGCCATGATTTTTCAAATATGATGGCCAGTGGCTTAGCAACTTCATTCGCCAGCTCCTTCAGGACCCGTGGATGGATTCCATTAGGTCCCACGGACTTGTGTGCTTTCAGATTTTGAAGATGGTCTCGAGCCAGATCCTCTCCTACAGTGGGCCCAAGGTCTTCATTCTCACAGCCCCTGCATCTACTTTCTAAGAACTGGGTGGTGCAGTCAGAGCCTTTGCCAGTGAAGACCGAGGCAAAGAATTCATTCAGAACCTCAGCCTTCTCCAAATCCTGTGTAGCCAGTTCTCCCGAAAGCTTCCTCAGGGCGCCTATTTTGTCCCTAGTCTGTTTTTTGTTTGCTACGTACCTGTAGAATCCCTTCCTATTATCCTTAACATCCCTGGCTAGGTTTAATTGTAACTGGGCCTTAGCCTTCCTAACCTGGTCCCTAGCTTCCCGAACCACATCCCTGTACTCCACCCAGGCCGCCTGTCCTTGCTTCCATTTTTTATAAGCCTCTTTTTTCCTTCAAATTTTCCTCTGCAGCTCCTTATCCATCCAAGGAGGCCTCCTGGCCCTCCTGCTGCACTTCCTTCTAGTTGGGATGCAGCACTCCTGAGCTTGTAGCAGGTGATCCTTGAATATCAACCAAGAGTCTTGGCCCCCCCTGCCCTCCAGGGCTATATCCCATGGAACCTTACTAAGCAGGCTCCTGAAGAGGCCAAAGTCTGCTCTTTTGAAGTCCAGGGCAGTGAGCTTGCTACACGCTCTTCTCACTCTCCTGGGGATCTCAAATTCGACCATCTCGTGATCGCTGCATCCAAGGCTGCCCTGGAGTACCACATTCTCAACAAGCCCTTCCCTGTTGGTGAGCACAAGGTCAAGGATGGCACCTCTCCTTGTCGGCTCCTCTATTACTTCCAGAAGGAAGTTGTCTTCCACACAATCGAGGAACCTCCTGGATTGCTTGTGCCGGGCAGTGCCATCGTTCCAACAGATGTCAGGGTGGTTGAAATCCCCCATGAGAACAAGGGCCTGCGAGTGTGAGGCTTTTCCTATCTGTCTGTAGTGTACTTCATCCACAGGTTCTCCTTGATCAGGCGGCCTGTAACAGATTCCCACAGTAATGTCTCCCACGGCTGTTTTCCCTTTAACTCTGACCCACAAACTCTCTGTAAACTGCTCACCTGTCCCCAGACAGAGTTCCATACTCTCCAGCCTATCCCTAACATAAAGGGCAACTCCTCTTCCCCGCCTGCCAGGCCTGTCTTTTCTAAAGAGCCTGTAACCCTCCATTCCAACACTCCAGTCATAGGAGCCATCCCACCATGTTTCTGTGATGCCTATTATATCATACCCCCGTAGATGTGCACACATCTCTAATTCCTCTTGTTTGTTCCCCATGCTACGGGCGTTTGTATAGAGGCATCTGAGACAAGCTCCAATTGAAGCCGGCTCGTTGGCTGGAGCAGCTGGAATATATCTACATTGTTCCGAGCATTTATTATAGGTGCTGGCAACTGACTGGGTGTGTTGGGATGGAATGATGCCCCCCTCCCCCAACACATCTAGTTTAAAGCCTCCTTGACCAGTCTGGCTAGCCTCCTACCAAAACTGTTCTTCCCCTTCTTTACCAGAGCAGCTCCACCAGCCCCCAGTAGATCTGGCCTACTAACTTCAGTCCTGTGTTCAAGACACCCAAACCCCTGACTATGACACCACCCTTTTAACCATCTATTGACCTGGCCAATCCTCCTAGCTTTTTCTTGGTCCTCCCCTGTATCCTGGAGAATTGACGAAAAGACTATCTGAGCACCGGAGCCCCTAACCACCTCTCCCAGGGCTCTGTAGTCTTTCTTTATGGTCCCCAGTCTACTACTACCTATATCCCTAGCACCCACATGGATCACCAGGAGTGGGTAATAGTCTGTGGAACTTACTAGAGCAGGTAGCCTCTCTGTAACATCCCTAATCCGTGCCCCTGGTAGGCAGCACACCTCCCTCGAGACGGGGTCAGGCCGACAGACGAGTGCTTCCGTCCCTTTCAAAGTAGAGTCCCCTATTACTACGACCCGCCGCTTTTTCTTTGTCGCGCCATTTGAGATCTTAACCCGTGCATAATCCGGCTGTTTGTGGTGCAAGTGCGTTTCCTCGTTAGTCTCCTGCAGGACAGCAAAGCAGTTCTGCGTGGGGACAACAGATTTACAATACAGCAGGACCCACCCAATATCTCTTGGTGGTCCTCTTATATCATCGTTTAACCCTAGACGAGACCCGAGCCGGACACTGCTTAGCTTCCATTATCGGACAAGATCGGGCATTCTCAGGATGTCATGCCGTAGGGAAAACAGCAAGTATATGCAGCAACAAGCTGGCTTAGTGCAAGAGGAGCAGGGTGCTTTCAAGTGCATTGAAACATATTTGGGATCTTTAACTCTTCCAGAATCTACTCCCACTGTAAATAGCCTGGTAGGGGAGCAGAGGGTGTGAGGGAATGTCTCCTTCATAGGCTGACCACCCAAGGAGGGAAAAAAAGATGTGCAATTGCTAAACAATTCCGTTATATACCTCCCAAGTATAGAGGTGATGACAACACTGGTAACACAAGCCAGACCAGTTTCATGATCAATGAGTCTGTTGTACTACAAGTCATTACCATAATGTACAGCGAAACAAGAACCTTATCCCAGGCCCCCCAGCCAATAAACACTAACACAGCAAACACTGGCTGTACTTACAGGTATGACATGCTGAAACTCTGAGAGCAAACACAACAACTCTGAGAGCAAATAAATCAGCATTGTGAAGAGTGACTGTTATTCTGAAACAATGAATGCTTATCACAAATACGATTAAACACACTCTGGTTAGATCTGTCATTATCTCAACCCTTCGTGCCCCATGGCGAATTACCAGCTGGGCTTAAACCACAACAGTGGGTAATGCAGGATGGGGAAGTCCCATGTTTGCCTCAAGGGGATTTAATTTTGAGTGAAAACAGCCAAAGAACTCAATTATATGCTGTTGCCTGCTATATAACACTTCAATAGCCCATCAGCTATATGCCCATCTCCGCCACTCTGGGTTTGAAAAAAAAAAAAGCTTGCTGTCATGATCATCAGCAGAGAATTAAGTCATGGAAAAAAGCCAGTAGCAGCAGTGGGAGCCTCCTTGTACTGCCCTCATATCACCATTGATTAAACCCAACTTCCTTTTGAGAGTCACGCTATTATAGAACGAATTCTGATGAAACCAGACGAGCTCAGCAGTGATGAAATCAGAACTGATATCACCAGGCAACAATGCAACGGCACACACCATTTCTCCTGCCCTGAGGGACTGTTGCAATCCCAATGAAGCCCAACATCATGGGCTGAATTAATTAAAAAAATTCATAGGGATAGTCCACTGACTAATGAATGAAATCCACGTGTGTGTATATATATATATACACACACAGAAAACGTGACAGTATGTTGGAAAGTGTTGGACCTGAGCATGACGTAAATAGTATGGAATAAGGGGTGGATACTGTCCTGATTTCAGCTGTAACAGCTATTTCATAGAATCATAGAATCATAGAATAGTTAGGGTTGGAAAGGACCTCAAGATCATCTAGTTCCACCCCCCCTGCCATGAGCAGGGACACCTCACACCAAACCATCCCACCCAAGGCTTCATCCAACCTGGCCTTGAACACTGCCAGGGATGGAGCACTCACAGCCTCCCTGGGCAACCGATTCCAGTGTCTCACCACCCTAACAGGAAAGAATTTCCTCCTGATATACAATCTAAACTTCCCCTGTTTAAGTTTTAACCCATTACCTCTTGTCCTGTCACTACAGTCCCTGACAAAGAGTCCCTCCCCAGCACCCCTATAGGCCCCCTTCAGGTACTGGAAGGCTGCTATTAGGTCCCCACGCAGCCTCCTCTTCTCCAGGCTGAACAGCCCCAACTTCCTCAGCCTGTCTTCATATGGGAGGTGCTCCAGTCCCCTGATCATCCTCGTGGCCCTCCTCTGGACTTGTTCCCGCAGTTCCATGTCCTTTTTATGTTGAGGACACCAGAACTGCACACAATACTCCAGGTGAGGTCTCACAAGAGCAGAGTAGAGGGGCAGGATCACCTCCTTCGACCTGCTGGTCACGCTCCTTTTGATGCAGCCCAGGATACAGTTGGCTTTCTGGGCTGCGAGCGCACACTGCGGACTCATGTTCATTTTCTCATCGACCAGCACCCCCAAGTCCTTCTCTGCAGGGCCGCTCTGAATCTCTTCTTTGCCCAGTCTGTAGCTGTGCCTGGGATTGCTCCGACCCAGGTGTAGGACCTTGCACTTGTCATGGTTGAACTTCATGAGGTTGGCATCAGCCCACCTTACAAGCGTGTCAAGGTCCCTCTGGATGGCATCCCTTCCCTCCAGCATATCAACTGGACCACACAGTTTGGTGTCACTGGCAAACTTGCTGAGGGCGCACTCAATCCCACTGTCCATGTCAGCGACGAAGATATTAAACAAGACAGGTCCCAACACCGATCCCTGAGGGACACCACTTGTTACCGGTCTCCAGCCGGACATCGAGCCATTGACCACAGCTCTTTGTGTGCGGCCATCCAGCCAGTTCTTTATCCACCGAGTGGTCCATCCATCAAATTGATATCTCTCCAATTTAGAGAGAAGGATGTGGTGTGGGACAGTGTCAAACGCTTTGCACAAGTCCAGATAGATGACTTTAGATGAATTTTACTTCCTAGTACCTGTTACAGTGCTGTGTTTTGGCTTTAGTCTGTCAAAAATGCCCGAGAGTGGGGGGAAAGGGTGCGGGGTGAGCAAGTGGCTGAGTTGTATTCAGTTACCGGCTAGGTTTAAACCACGACAGTGCCCCACTGTCATGGGTTCAGCAGTAGCAGTCATTTTTCTCCTTCTTAGTAGCTGATGCAGTTCTGTGCTTTTGACTTTCAGGCTGGGAACAGTGATTATAACACTGATGTTTTCAGTTGTTGCTCAATAATGCTTACTCTGACCAAGGACTTTCTGAGTGCCATGCTCTGCCAGGGATGAGGAGAAGCTGGGAGGAAGTAGAGACAGGACACCTGACCCAAACTAGCCAAAGAGGTATTCCATACCACAGCACTTCATGCCCTGTATATAACCTGGGGGCAGTTACCCAAGAAGGCCCAGATCACTGCTCAGATCAGTGGTTATATTCTCTTCCCTTGTTATTTCCCTTATCGTTATTATTATTGGTGGTAGCAGTACTGGTTTGTGTTATATCTTTGTTACTGGGCTGTTCTTATCTCAACCCGTGGGAGTTACATTCTTTTGATTCTCCTCTGCATCCCTCCAGGAGCAGGGGGAGGAAGCTTTTGGAGTCGGGGTTATAGAGAATCTGAGGCCAGCTATACTCCAACAGCGAAAGTGATACTGGCAGCCTATGAAGAGGTTTGAGGTTCTTCACAAGTGACTGGCACTGAAGCACAGCTCCTCCTGGCATCCCGCTTGCCCGTTCTGGGCTGTATGTTCAAAGGCAGGGTCTCCTCAACACATCATGAAGCCGATGCTACATGGAGTAAATACACAACAAGCTCGAATAGGAAATCCCAGTCGTTTGGGCATTCTAGAAGTCATCATGGACTGGCCAGAGGGCCAAGATTTTGGAATGTCACCAGAGGAGGAGGTGATGCATGCTGAAGTGGCCCCTCCATATAAGAATATGTCAGGAAGTCGAAAGCAGTATTCATAGAATCATAGAATCATAGAATAGTTAGGGTTGGAAAGGACCTCAAGATCATCTAGTTCCAACCCCCCTGCCATAGGCAGGGACACCTCACACTAAACCATCCCACCCAAGGCTTCATCCAACCTGGCCTTGAACTCTGCCAGGGATGGAGCACTCACAGCCCCCCAGGGCAACCTATTCCAGTGCCTCACCACCCTAACAGGAAAGAATTTCCTCCTTATAGCCAATCTAAACTTCCCCTGTTTAAGTTTTATGAGTTCAGCCTGCTGTTCCATTTTGCTGTTCAGCCTGGAGAAGAGAAGGCTGCGTGGAGACCTCATAGCAGCCTTCCAGTATCTGAAGAGGGCCTATAGGGATGCTGAGGAAGGACTCTTCGTCAGGGACTGTAGTGTCAGGACAAGGGGTAACGGGTTAAATCTTAAAGTCAGCATCAGCAGGCAACGATCCAACACTGCACACAGCCTCTCCTGCTCTGAAAGACTGTTACAAGAGACGGAGCCCAGACATCTTGGACAGAATGGACTCAGCAGCTTTATAGGGATTGCTCCACGCATTATGGAATGATCTCTCTCGCTCTCTCTCTGCGTGTGTATATATATGAGATAAGAGTGATGGTATACTGATATATGTGGGATCTGAGCATGATGTGAATGGTATGGAATAAGTGGTGGATAGTGTCCTGGGTTCAGCAGTAGCAATCATTTTTCTCCTTCTTAGTAGCTGGTGCAGTGCTGCGGTTTTGACTTTCAGCCTGAGAACAATGCTGATAACACACATGCTTTTAGTTGTTGCTCAATAATGTTTACTCTGACCAAGGACTTTCTGAGTCTCATGCTCTGCCAGGGAGGAGGGGAAGTCAGGAGGAAGCAGAGACAGGACGCCTGACCCAGACTAGCCAAAGAGGTATTCCATACCACAGCGCGTCATGTCCCGTATATAAACTGGGGGCACTTATCCGGAAGGGTTAGGTCACTGCTCAGTTGGTCTGGGTATTGGTTGGCAGGTGGTGATCGATTGTATTCTCCTCCCTTGTTATTTCCCTTATCATTATTATTACTGTTGGTAGCAGTAGTGGTTTATGTGTTATACCTTAGTTACTGGACTGTTCTTATCTCAACCTGTGGGAGTTACATTCTTTCTATTCTCCTCCCCATCCCTCCAGAAGCAGGGGGGAGGAAGGGGGGGGGGGGGAGAGGGGGGGCGTGACAGAGTGGCTGCGTGCCCGACTGAGTTTAAACTACGACAAACGCAAAATCCAGAAAAATTAGAAGAACACTTAGACAAGGTGTACTGTCATCCTGGCAATACCAAAGAGGGACAAAACATGGCAATGTGCTGGGGCTTGGCCTACAGCTACAGAACCCTGCTCTGTAAGAAGCAGGAAAATGTTGTGTCTGGATCTGAACGGCAAAGCAACAGTCAACCTAGCTACTCAACCACCAAGCACAGCAACTACCCAAACCTCAATAACAGACACTGTAGCCACTCCAATCCCAGTGACAGACACTGCAGCTAAACCAAAGGAGCAATCCGTGCCAATATCAGACGCCCTGTTAAATAAGAGGAAAATCAAAGGATAGCCACAAATGGCAACCTGTGCAGTGAGGAAAGATAAAGACCCAATGCATGTACTAGAGGTTACAGAATTTGAATGAGAGTTATTAATACAGGAATCAGAGGAAGAGGAAGAAGAAGAAGAGGTAAGTTTTCGATCCTGGACCTCGACCGAGCTGTGTGTCCTGGGTTTACCAGGAGCCGTTTTGCTCCTTCTTAGTAACTAGTGCAAGCTCTGTGTTTTGTCTTCCAGCCTGGGCAGAGAGCTGATAACACCGATTGTTTTTAATTGTTGCTAAGTAATGTTTATTCTGGCCAAGGACTCTGTGAGTCTCATGCTCTGCTGGGAACGAGGGAGGCCGGGAGGAAGCAGAGACAGGACACCTGACCCAAACTAGCCAAAGAGGTATTCCATACCACAGCACGTCATGCCTGGAGAGGTAACTGGGAGTTACCTGGAAGGGCAGGCTCTCTCTCTTCGGGGGAGTCGAACTCGTTCGGCAGTGGTATCGTATTCTCTTGTTATTTTCTCTTATCAATATTATCATTGGTGGTAGCAGTAGTGATTTGTGTTATACCTTAGTTACTGGGCTGTTCTTATCTCAACCCGTGGGAGTTACATTCTCCTGATTCTCCTCCCCATCCCTCCGGGAGTGGGGAGGGTCGAGGGGGGGGTGGTGGTGAGTGGATGACCTGTGTGGATTGGTTTAAACCACGACACTGTGGAATATCCGAAGAGATTTCACCCATCTTCCAGGGGAGCACATCATCACCTGGTTGCTCCAATGGTAGGACAATGGGGCTGATGGTCATGAACTAGATGGTAGGGAAGCAAAGCAGCTGGGATCACTTGCTAGGGAAGGGGGAACTGAAAAAACAATTGCAAAAGGGAAATGAATACTCAGCCTCTAGAGGTGGCTTTTGGCAGCTGTGAAGGAAAGGTATCCCTGCAAGGAGAATGTTATGTGTCTCTCAGCCAAGTGGACCATGAGAGAGAGAGGCATTCAGTCTCTGAAGGAATCAGCCATTCTAGAGATGATATATCATAGGCCGGATGTGGGGAGTGCACCCCTGGATCCGGATGAAGTCGAATGTACACGACTCGTGGCTGAAATTTACAGGGAGTGCCATAATCATATGCCCACTCATTGGCATCAGTGACCTACTGAGTGAGGCAGTAGCACTAATGTTAGCGTAAGAATAAACACATAACCACCGGAATGGTTATATGAGGTGCTTTATTGCAGCGCTGGGAAACCAGGGGCGCTCGCCCAAATCTGGCTTCCACCTCGTCACATCGCGTTCGCAATTTATACACTAAAAATTTGGTTACTAATACATATTCAACACGGATTGCATCATTAACTAATACATATGTATCAAGGATTGCCACATCAGTCTATTACAACATCAGCCTCTTCTGCGCTTGCGCAGCCTCCTCTGGTGGTCGCATTGATGAAGTAAGGAGTCTTCCTCAGATGAAGTAAGGAGTCTTCCTTAGATGAAGTAAGAAGTCTTCCTCGCTCTGTCCTTCTTCACCTTTCTGTTCTTTGGATATATCCCAACCATTGTGTGGATGCCAGCATTGTCTTGTTCTCACTTGACTACCCTGGTGTGTCCATTAATTTCTACTTCGATAGACTTTCACAATACTTTTTAAAACCACCCATATGCTCTTTACCATATGTAATTATGTTAGCTCTTGCCACCTAGCCTACCATTGTTAACATTGGTTACTGAATAACTCTGGTACAAAACTACAAACAGTACTGAAAAATTACAGTATTTCCAAACCCACACTACTGATTTATAAATTTTCAAATATAATCATTTCTAATATTTAGTTATCATAAAATTTTGCCCTTTTCTCTAACACTAACAGTCTGAAATAAGTCATCAACTCTGAGAGTTCAAAAAGAATCTCATTTCTTCCATCATTTCAGTTGTGAAAAAACTGTCCCAGGAGGTCAAACACTTGAAAGACGATCTATTCAGCTCCCCGAGTGTACTAACCCGTGTCTCAGCTATTAACAGAAGGCGCCCTATTGCCCGAGAGGGTAGAAGAGGTACATGCCATGTGCCACCCTATGGTTTTTTCTGCGGTATTACTGAGAAGACATGAGGAAATGGGATGGACAACCTACATCAGTTCTGGAGGAACTGGTGTGTGAATTGAAGAAGAAAGCAATGATCAAATATGATCCTCCCAAGAAAGTTGCAGCTCTACTCTTTGGTGAGCATTTATCTTCCCAGATGGACTGGAAGAGCTGATTTTACTCCAACTCCTGTGATAAGGAATTCTAATCCCTTTCTACAAGATGTAAGTGGATTATCTTATGATCACTATTAGAGGTGCCCTGCCTCCAGACAGGTGGAGGTAGGGGACAATTGGGTTTACTGGACTGTGTGGGTCAGATGGCCTGGCGCATCAGTCCCACAGGAGTATAAGGCTCTAGTAGATACCGGTGCACAGTGTACCCTGATGCCATCAAACTATCAAGGGGTGGAACCCATTTGTATTTCTGGAGTGACAGGAGGACCCCAAGAGTTGACTGTACTACAGGCTGAAATCAGCCTAACTGGGAAAGTGTGGCAAAAGCACCCCATTGTGGCTGGTCCAGAGGCTCTCAGGAGAGGGTACTTTAAAGACCTAAAAGGGTACCGACAGGCTTTTGGTATTGCTACTTTGGAGACTGAGGAAATTGAGCAGCTGTCCACCTTGCCTGGTCTCTCAGAGGATCCTTCTGTTGTGGGGTTGCTGAATGTCGAAGAACAACAAGTGCCAATCGCAAACACAACAGTGCACTGGCAGCAATATCGCACCAAACAAGACTCCCTGATTCCCATCCATAAGCTGATTCATAGACTGGAGAGTCAAGGAGTGATCAGCAGAACCTGCTCACCCTTTAATAGCCCCATATGGCCAGTGTGAAAGTCAAACAGAGAGTGGAGACTAACAGTAGTCTGTCATGGCCTGAATGAAGTCACATCATCGAGTGCTGCATACCAGACATGCTAGAACTTCAGTATGAACTTGGAGTCAAAGGCTGCAAGTGGCATGCCACGATTGATATTGCCAATGCATTTTTCTCAATTCCTTTGGCAGCAGAGTGCAGAACACAGTTCGCTTTTACTTGAGAGGGGCATCCAGTGCAGTTAGAATCAACTGCCCCAGAGGTTGAAACATAGCCTTATCATCTGCCAATGACTGATCCAGACTGCACTGGAACAGTGGGAAGCTCCAGAACACCTGCAATACATTGATGACATTATTGTGTGGGGTGATACAGCTGAAGAATTCTTTGGGAAAAGGGAGTAAAAAATCCAAATCCTTCTGAAAGCAATTTTGTGATAAAATGGGGTAAGGTCAAGGGACCTGAACAGGAGATTCAATTTTTTGGGAATAAAATGGCACAATGGTGTAATGGATGGGAACCTAGCTGGGAAGTGATTCCCTCTCATGACTGATAGGCGTAACAAAGGATGCTGTTTGCCACAGTGTATTCGGCAGAATATATATGGTTATTATCATCGTGACTCTTTGTTATAAAGAGGCAGGAAAACAGGTGTGCAGCTGTTCTATGACCTTCATACTTGGCCGCACCAGGGGGCCTGGCCAATGCTCTCAGAGTGGATAAGGGTGAGATCATGAGAAACTGCACGATCACACAAATAAACAATTAGATATCTGTCATAAAGCCGGTTGTTTTGATAAGGGTATAAAAGCAGGACCCTCTTGTGGACATGAGAGAAGCCTCACCTATGGGTGGACACGTTGCATAGGAATTTTCCCAGTTACCTGAGACTCCTGGCATCGGCTGCAATGGGGCTTCCCAGCTTGAAGTGTGGGCCTGGATGATGATTCAGTGGTAACTGGTGATGTATTTCTTCTTTATCTCTGTTCTTTCTATGCAGTAATGATTTAATGCATTGCCAACTTTCTTTGGTACTTTACTTATATACCTATATCTCTGATTTGCCTTATTGTACTTATTTACTGTATAGAGATATTTACCTTATTCACATTAGTGTGCTCGCTTTAGTGCGCTTATTGGCTTTAGTGTGGTTGTTTAATAAACTGCATATTATACAGCTGGTGTGTGGTCACTTTGTAATGCACCCTGTCTGTCGGTAGACCAATTTGGCACAGTTGGCAGGATACAAAACAAAACAGCATTTTTTAAGATAAAGGTTCCTAAGATGGTGGAGCTGGATATCCCTGGCTGGGAACTATTATCATAACATAGCTGCTGAATGGTTGTGTCATTGTTTATGTGAGAATTGGGACTCCTGTTTGAATGAGGCAGAACCTCCTGATGTAGTTAAATGCTTGCAAAAAGTTTTAGTAGAAAAAGGAGAGGAATTAATTGCTCTGGGAAGACAGGGTGGATTCTGCTGCCTGCATACCAAAAGCAGTGTCAGCGGAGAAAGCAAATACAGAGGAAGAAGATGGATTTGGAAAAACAAGTTTGTGAATTGCAGGGAAAAATAGCTATATTACAATGCCAAAATCAATTGCTAACTGATAAATTGGACACTTATTAACAGTAGCAGAAAAAGCGGCTGTTCAGGTTGGCCAATATAAATATAAAAAGCAAAGAGGTCGAGTAAACCAGCAAGAAGTGCATGAAGTGATTGCGGAGGCAGGAAGGAATTGGGACCCTGAGAAATGGATGGATATGTGTGTGTCGTGGTTTAAACCGATCCACACAGCTCGTCCACTCACACCCCCACCCGACCCTCCCCGCTCCCAGAGGGATGGGGAGGAGAATCAAGAGAATGTAACTCCCACGGGTTGAGATAAGAACAGCCCAGTAACTAAGGTATAACACAAATCACTACTGCTACCACCAATGATAATATTGATAAGAGAAAATAACAAGAGAATACGATACCACTGCCGAATGAGTTTGACGCCCCCCCGAAGAGAGAGTGTCCCTTCCGGGTAACTCCCAGTTACCTCCCTGGGCATGACGTGCTGTGGTATGGAATACCTCTTTGGCTAGTTTGGATCAGGTGTCCTGTCTCTGCTTCCTCCCAGCCTCCCCTCGTCCCCAGCAGAGCATGAGACTCACAAAGTCCTTGGCCAGAATAAACATTACTTAACAACAATTACAAACAATCGGTGTTATCAGCTCTCTGCCCAGGCTGGAAGTCAAAACACAGAGCTTGCACCAGTTACTAAGAAGGAGCAAAATGGCTCCTAGTAAACCCAGGACAGTGTGGGATTCAACCAATTTGGATAGTAGTTCAGAGGGTGAGGTGCTTGTTGAAGCAAAGCCAATATTACAGAAAAAATTGGAACACGACCCTTTAGGTCCTCTGGTTAGGCGGGACGTTTCAGAAGATTTCACTCAACACAAAATTAATGACATTATGGACAGGTTCAAACAAAAGCCTGGAGAATCTTTGCTTTCTTGGATTGTCAGGTTACATGATTTAGAGGCTTTGGGAGTTAAATTGGATCGTGATGATGCTAAAAATTTGTAATGTTAAGCTCTGACTTGTTAGTTCAGGGCACCTTCCAAGGTGCTAATGATGAGACTAATTTAGTAGTAGTGGTGGCAGAAGGTTGTAACAGAAAATAGCCCACTGAAGGGGAATGGCCTGGTGCAGATTGACCTTAGTATACTTTATAGGGCTGTGTTCAGCATGTTAAGGAGGAGGGAATGAAGACTGCTATCTTTGTTGAAGATGCAGATGCTATGCTGCAGGCTCCACTATCAGTTCCAATTCGGAACAGGATTATTAGGACTGTACCACCGACATATAAAGGCATTATGATGACTTTATTGATAAATGAAACTGGAAACCCCATAGGACAAATCATAGAAAAAATCCAGCAGTTAAGAGATTTGGAGGAATGAGGCCCTGTACAAAATGCAGGAGGTGATAACCGGAGGGGCAAGGTGAAAGAGAATATACTCTCTCAGAGAGATGTTTGCTGCCTTGCTAGAAGATGGGATGGCTTGAGATAAGATTGGTGGGATTTCCATCAATGAAATGTGGAGATTGTACAAGTAACGTGGGTTTCATAAATCTGTGAAAAGAGTAAACAATTCAAGCTCAGACAAAGTTGATGACATGAAGAATTAAGTAATTCAACCTACTGCTCCCCTCTTAGAGCCTCAACAGGACAGTACACTTACCAATGGAGGCCCCCTACTGGCGAGTCGACAGTTCCGGGGGGTGAAAGGGGATGGGATCAGTATGTTCATCTTCATCTATGGCCAGATATTAAAGTGCTAAAAAAAAAATAAAAATTGAGAGAATTAAAAATGGACTGAGGTAAGGGCCAAGCTCCAACACAAGGATGAGTGAGGACAGACCACTGTCCTCATGTAGAGCTTCAAACTTATTGGAAAAATAGATCTTGTCAAATGGTTAAAGTCCTCATTGATACTGTAGCAGAGGCCTCTCTAATTTATGGTAATCCTAAAACTTTAAAGGGCAAAACATTTTGATTACAGGATTAGGTGGCAAACAAATAGAAGCAGTACAGACAAAAATTGAGATGAAAATTAGCACTCTGCCAAAACATACTTATTCAGTGGAGATTTCACAGACTGTTAAAAATTTATTAGATATGGGAGTGTTAAAATGAACTACTACTTCTTTAATAATCCTATACTGAATTATATGCTGTACACGTGGCAATTAAACAAGAAGCACTAGGACAATGTCATATTTTTACAGCTTTGTTGTCAGTTGCTAATGGTTTAGCTATCTGGCTCCCAACTTGGGCCAAACATGACTGGAAAATTCATTCCAATGAAGTACGGGGAAAGGAATTGCGGCAAGATATTCAGACATTTGTCCAATGAGTTTGAGTTACAGTGTTTCATTTAGATGCCTACTGTGGAAATGATGCCCTAGAACGATGGTATAATTCTGTTGCAGATGGACAAGCAAAAATATCCCAAGTCATGGTGGAAGACCCTCATCACAAACAACAGATGTGTTTCACCAAATGGGCACACCAGAAATGCGGTCATCTTGGAGAGAAGGCCACTTACAGGAGGGCCCAGGACTGCAGAATTGTTATAAATTTGGATATCATTAAAAGGGTGATAGCCCAGTGCCCCATCTGCCAACATACACTGCAAAGGACTGTACCACATATAGTGCCACTGGAAAAGACAATGCAGTATTAGTGATTAAATCCAGACAAGAAAAATAGGAGTATGCCCCTGAGAATGTTATTTGAGATAATAATATTATTATGTTTAAGTTTTGTGTTTTACAGGAACTACAGATCCTAGCCGTCCTCATATGTCTTATGGCCCCTTTGGGTGATGCCATTGCCCAAGGGAGATATCTGAAAAGGACTGACAACTCGCTTGTGCACTGGAGATGCAAGAGTGGCACCAGACCTTGGAGACAAGATAATTGCATCTGTAATGCGAATAAATCTTGCCATCGTCGCAAGTTCAACATTTTCCTCAGGAGTACATAGGTGGACAACCAGTTTGTCAGAAAAATGCTACTAATAATTGTTTATACAACATCAAGCGAATTAAGATGCAGTAACTACAGCTAATAGTAATGTTGCTATCAAATGTTGTAACCTTTCTAGTTATATATAGAGATATTTACCTAATTCACATTAGTGTGCCTATGATATTAGGGGCCTACAATATATCATCTCTAGAACGGCTGATTCCCTCAGAGACTGGATGACTTTCTCTATCATGGTCCAGTTGGCTGAACAACTCATACATCGTCCTTGTAGGGAAACCTTTCCTTCAATGCTGCCAAGAGCTGCCTCCAAAGGCTGAGGGACCATTTCTCTTTTGCAATTGCTTTCTCAGTTCCCCCTTCCCTAGCAAATGATCCAGGCTGCTTGGCTTCCCTACCTTTCTAGTTCATGACTATCTGATCCATTGTCCCAGCATTGGAGCAACCAGGTGACGATGTGCTCCCCTGGATGACGGGTGAAATAATTTTGCATATTCTGTAGCTCAGTCGAGGTCAAGGATTGAGAAGTTTCCTCTTCCTCTGATTCCTGTACTAATTCTTCTCATTCACATATCACCCTGTCTAGTACATGCATTAGTCCGGGGTCAAGAAGTCACTTCTTTCTCTTCCTCTGATTCACATAATAATAACTCTTGTTTAGATGCTGTCCTGTGTAGTAAGTGCATTGGTTCCTTCATCTTTCTTCACTGTACGTGTTGCTCTTTGTGACTCTTGTTTGTTTTTCCCTTTGCTTACAGGGGCAACCGATACTGGCACAAATTGGTCCTTTGTTTTAGCTTCAAAGATTATCACTGTAATTGGAGCTCAACCCAGGACACAGCAGTATCTGTTGTTGGGGTTGGTGCAGCCCCTATGCCTGGGGGATTGAGAAGCACCAGCAGCTGCACTGTCTGTTGCTGTTGGGGTTTGAGTAGTTGCTGTACTTGTCACTGAGGCTGGTGTAGCTGCTGTGCTTGGAGCTGGAGTATCTGCGTTGCCAGTTGTAGTCAGAGTTTGAGTAGCTGCTGTACTTGTCACTGGGGTTGGTATAGCTGCTGTGCTTGGATTTGGAGCAGCTGCATAGTTTATTGCTTTGCCATCATATCCAGAGACATCTTTTTCCCTTTGAAGGTGCTGGATGGTGTTGAACAGGGCTCTGTAAGCGTAAGCCAAGCCCCAGCACGTTGCCATGATTTGTCCCTCTCTGGTATGACCAGGAAGACAACACACAGCATTTAAGTACTTTACTAATTTTTCTGGATTTTGTACTTTTTCAGTGATGAAGTTCCAAAGCACTGGAGGGGCACACTGGCCTAGATACTTGCCCATACTATCCCAAACACCCTGCCACTCATGACTGACGAGCCTCGGGGAAGATCTCTTGGTCCTCCTATATCATCGTCTAACACTACACCAGACCCAAACCCAACACTGCTTTGGGATCAGATGAAATGGTTGTGGGTAAAACACACTCTGTATGTGTGCCAACATGCTGATCCCCATCACAATCAGCAGGCAGGTTTCAAGGGTATTCAAATGCCATCCAAAACATTTAGAACTCTCAAATAATGCTGTAAATAGTCTGGTGGGGATGCTGGGAGTGTAAGGGAATGTCTCCTTCATAGGTTGACCACCCGAGGAGATATAGATAAAAAAAGATGTGTAATTGTTAAACATTCCAGTTATATGCATCCAAAAGTATAGAGGTGATGACCACGCTGGGAACACAAGCCAAACCAGCTTCACGATCAGTGAGTCTATTGTATGACGAGTCATTACCATAAAGTACAGTGAAACGAACCTTAGCCCAGGCCCCCCAACCAATAAACATTAAAACAGCAAATACCAGTTGTAAGTAAGGTATGACATAATGAAATTGAAATCAAGAGCAACAACTCTGAGAGCCAATAAATCAGCATTGTGACGAGTGATTATTAATTCAAAACAATGAATGCTTATCACAAATATGATTAGACACACTCTGGTCAGATCTGTCATTATCTCAACCCTTTGTGCCCCATGTTGGACACCAAAAAGAACTGTTGTTTTGAGGCCAGCCGGTAACTCAGAACCATGCAGCAGTTCGCTCACTCTCCCAGTT